>NW_019742973.1:695534-731731 GCF_002891405.2 Cryptotermes secundus | reverse complement strand
ACATTTTGGTGTATAGTGTCAATGTAGTTTGGATATAACGACGTCTCACGTTTGAAGAAAAAATTATGGGTAAGTCTTTTGGAATTTCATTACACATATAAAAGAGAGTATATTTTGAATTTCATGACATAACAATCACAGTTAATTTTTATTTGTAAAAATTGCCATAGGTATGTGGGATGTCGTATGAATGAATAGACAACCACTAGTTGAACTGTCCTATAGGATTTATTGCAGCTGCACAGTATACACAGGCGGATAACAATAGTGAACTGCTTGAACACTGAACTGGTATTGTAGAACGGTAGAACTAGACTGTCACTGTAACTCAGTGTATCTTCTCATGTAGCCTAGAATCGGACATATAGAAAACGGTTGCATAATAGGTACTGCTATTGCCGGTTACTGTGTTTATAAGTTCCCTAGCAACCGCTGTTTACTTGCTTCTGCCTAGCAATCGTTGTTTACTTGTCGTTGCTAAGCAATGACGCTTGCCTTGTCACACTTGCTTGAATGTGGGCAGTTCCCACAGGTATATTGTAGGAAATTTCATTCTCTTTCAGGCGGTTTTTAGTTTGTATTTCTAAGCTGCATAGAACGGAAAATATGTAGTTTTTTCTGAAAGTCTACAATATTAAAAGGGCAACGTCAGATTAACTCCGGCAGCAGCGCAGTCGTGGGGGGTTTAAATGCCAACTCTTAAAGGTTAATTGTTAATTCTGCAGTCCATTTGATATGTCTGTGAAGTGTATTAAGTCAGTGTGAATTAGTGATGGGTACGTAACAGTTTCTTGTGGACAGAATTTTTTCATGAAGCTCTGTGGCCTGTAGCCAGTTCTAAATCTATCGGGGCCCCCCCATATAAAAATTAAGTGCCCAGCATCAGTATATACATAGGTAAGTCAGTAAGTAATTTACAAATAGATATAGAACTTAAACAAATAAGAGTACCCATCATGCACAGACTTTGTGAAAACCTAACCTATCATGCAACTTCCATTTGTTTGGCCCTGTTAAACATCATCTTTCGGCTGAACATTTTCTCGATGATGAAGCTGTAGAAAGGGAAGTCACTGGCTGGTTCTGACAGCAGCCCAAAGAATTCTATGCTGCTGGTTTTCAGGGGATTGTGAAACAATGTGACAGATGCCTCAGTGTACAGGGAGATTATGTTGAGAAATAAAAGCATTTTTCAAATCAATACTCTTATTTGTTTAAGTTCTATATCTATTTGTAACTTACTTACTGACTTACCCTCATATCATATGGAGGTAGAGCTGTCATATGCATTCAGGAAAGAAGGTAGGACGAGGAAGAATACCGAATGGCCATGGTCAAGATGGCCAGGTGTGGGATTTGATGTAATGTCCTCTGGATCCTATCTGGAGGAACAGGTGTGACACTGTTGAGACATAAAAGCCTCATCATATGTTGATAGGTAATCTAAGCCAGTACTATCCTGACATTTTCTTGGAGGGATAAAGAAGAGCAAGAAAATACAATGTAAGGATAGCCAGTCTCTGGACTGAGATTTGAACCCAAGAACTACAGAATATGAAGTAGGAGTGCTGTCAACTTGACCACAATATTTGGCAATTGATGTAAATTCTGATGTCATTGCTGACCCCTGTACAAACTCTGGTAAAAATTTGTTGAGTTCTTCAGGTGATATGCAGACTGGTAACCTAACATAACCTCATCAAAATGCCCTGCTGTAAAGAACACTTTATAGGATAATTAATTTGGAGACTGCTACACTAAATAAATATATCATGATTAACCTTATCTGTTCATGCCTTGCATTATTCCAACATATTATTTCCTCAGGTGCTCGAAGAACAGTAAAAGAAGGTCTGAAACAGCTGAGAATTCTGAAAATCATGAAGAAGTTCCTAGGAGGAGGAAGAAACAAGCCATTTTTGAAGACTTTGAAGAGATTGTTCCTAATGTCATTGGTAAGTTAACATATTCGTGTTTTATGTGCCTGCACTTTGGAGCATGAAGCTTGTTGAAATAAAACAAAGTTTGATGTGTTTACTTAGATGCTGTCCGTTGCATGGAAACAGCTTGATAAACAAGCGAGCCATTACTAGGCAACAGCTCGCCACCACACCAGCAACAGTTGAGGCATTGTTGGAAACGGTGTTTTTTTTGTGTGGTCTATGCTGAAGTTGTATAGGGATCATGGTAGCCAGAAGCATGAGAGCAGGAGAATCTGCAGTGTTGGAAACCGTAACCTGGTGACGTCTAGTGAAGATAGTTACTGAGCAATGGCTAATGAAGGCTATAACAGTGAGACAGTGTGTGCTCTAGTGATTTGTTAAGTGTATGGATTAACGGTGGTGTAGTTCTTTGTAGTTACACGTTATAAAGAGTCCAGTAAATCCAGTTAGCAATCCAAACTCCATGTGTAGTCACCAACACATGCCAATAGGAATTCAGTTCCTGCTTCACAATAAACAAAATGTATGGCTATCATAAAGCACAATAGGTCATTGAAAGTTGCAGTGCGGGGGGTTTTATTGCCCACCCCTTACATACATACATACATACATACATACGTGACTATCATAAAGACCAGTCAGTCAGTCAGTCAGTCAGTCAGTGCTGTTTAGGGAAATGAACACTGTTTATTTTGATAGTCATATAAAAGGTACAGTGTCCGTGAGCTCAAAAAATTAAGCACTACGCCATGAAGGTGTATGGGGGAGTGGATGTATAGATCCATATTTTCTTGACCTCGGCACTAGCTGGAGGTGAGTGGTCAGCTTCACAGCCCGGCCACTTTACCCCCAGGATAGAGCCTACAGTACCTATTGGATAGAAGGTAGGGTGGACCCCAGAGCAGGTCTGGACGATTTGGAGAAGAGAAAATTCTTGACCCTTCCGAGACTCGAACTCCGACCCCTCAGTTGTCCAGCCCATAACCAATCGCTATAGCAACTACATTACCCCAGCTCTGTGATAGTCATATGAAACACATAAATGCACTGTGTGGGGAAAATGAAGAGTTTTTAAAACATAAAATGAGTGATGCTTGTAGGTTTTGAGGTTCTGACAGCAGTGATTATGAAGAGTTGTGACTTCTGGTATATAACTCTTTGTGGTCTGTTGAAAATCATCCACCGTTTTGGAGGAACATGGCCCCTCCATCATTAGGGTCAAGGAAGAAGTCAATAAGGAAATAACATGAAATAGCAAGCTTGATTTTCAGCATGATACGAGGGGGTACCCAAAAGAAACCGAACTTATTTTCTTTAAACTTATTTATTCAAATTTTAAGCACAAACCTTCAATCCCCTTCAAAATACTCTCCACTTACACTAATACACTTGTCTAGTCTTTTATTCCATTTTTCAAAACATTGTCTAAATTCATCTTTTGAGATGCTTGACAGCGCCTCCGTCATTTTTTCCTTTCATGTCTCTTTTCATTCGAGGAAACAAAAAAAAGTCGCACGGGGCAAGGTCGGGTGAGTATGGAGGGTGAGGAACAGGGGTCATACCATTTTTGGTCAAGAATTGTCATACAGACAGGGCTGTGTGAGCAGGGGCATTCTCATGATGGAAAAACCAGTCACCCGACTGCCACAAATCTGGCCACTGAGCTCCAAGTCACTCCCGACAGCTCCACAATTTCTTCAATGGTCCGTCGTCGATCTTCCTTGATGATTTCACGAATTTTTTCAACATTTTCATGTGTTTGGGCCGTGGAAGGACGACCAGAACGAGGTTTGTCATCAATTGACATTTCACCATTTTTGAAATGGGAAAACCACTCAAACACTTGAGTTTTCCCCATAGCATCGTCCTTGTACGTCGTTTTTAACATTTCAAGAGTTTCTGTTCCACTTTTCCCAAGCAAAAAGAGGAATTTCACCGCCGCACGCTGTTCACGAAAATCAGCCATTGCAAAAATGACGATCACACAAAACAGGTGTCACTATAAACTCTGCCGAAACTAGTCCTTACCTTCTGAAGCAACGGTAGTCGGCTTATCGACTCAGGAATGTTAGCTCTATGCGCTCATAGCAGCAAAATGCGGTACTACAAAAGCTCTGCCCACAAAAAAATTAGTTCAGTTTCTTTTGGGTACCCCATAGTATGTGGTATTGTATCCCAGGTGGTACATACTGTAACCACTTAAACAAGAAATACATGTTCCAGGGAAGTTATTGTTATATAAACACCCATAATAACAAAAACATACACAGATTTTACCAATTATAGAATTTCTCTATGTTAAACATTAGTGAATAGGTAGTGAGAACATTGGCGTCTGCCTGAGTTCAGTTTCTAGCCAAATCTGTGTAGGATTTATGGTGGACAAAATGTCACTAGGTCAGTTTTTCTTGGGCTACTGAGTCCTCCCCTGCCAGTCATTATCACATCATTTATGAAATGTCCATTATTCCCTATTATTTGCCTTTGGACTCCATGTTTTCACTTTCATCTCTCTTCATCCATCTCAGTCTGGAAAGACCAGGAATATTAGAAATAAAATTTCAGACTTCAGAAATGAGTGGTGGGAATGTGTGGAAAGGATGAAAAAAAATGTTAGCCCAAAGAGAGGTTTGGATTCGTTGGATGATCTGTGAAAAGGAGTTTCTAATGGGGACTGAACAGGCCAGTGGGCCTGATGCTTCAAGTTCCACTGCAGTCCACATGAGTTGCTACTTGTGCATGGCACACTGATCCTCACCTGACTCAGCTGAGGATTCATTTTAACAGCTATTGTCTTGCACACAGATCCTGATATGAAAGCAGAAGGAAGAAATGAACCCATTAAACCACTGCCCATCCAGTGGCATATTTTGACAAAATCGGATTGGAAGCGACGGAAATGCAATTATAAAATTTTTGATGTGGATGGGGATACAGTGGTGCCATCGGACTACAGGTGAGCAATGCACCCACTCTTGAACGACAGTGAATGGTGTGAAATTTTAATTATAATCCAAAATCTGAGATTCACATACTGATGATTATGAAGATTGTGTTCTGGGAGAAGGAATGATGTCTCTTCCATGAGTCAGCCATGTCAAGATGGAATGGATTTCTGATGTTTCCTTAACCATCAGTATTCATCATATCTGAAACATTGGAACTGGAACTACATTTCTTCTTGACAAGGCTGGCTGCCCAAAAGGATTTAATTATGTTCCTTACTATGAAAACTTCAGACCTAATGTGTTCTGGTAGAGTACTAACATTTCAGAGGAACATACTATCTGTATCTTCAGGGTTAAACTTGACATCCCAGGAGACTGTAGCCTGAATTTATACTTGTCTGCAAATGTCCTCTGTAACTTACAAACTTCATGATCCAGTCTTTCTTGAGAAGCTCGGACTTGTTAAGTAGCAATATTATATTTAAGCATCCTGTTGCACTCTGTACAATATATGACATAAACACCGTCCCAAGTGCAACAATTTATTGTAGTTCTTATGTCTTGCCCTCTTCTACACTACATGTTTCAGCCACAAACGGCCATCATCAGGTGTATACACTTACGTAGCTGTTACAGTGCACTTAGTTTAAAATTTAAAACCACGAGTCTTCCCAGTTGTTCTTTTCGTTGTTACTAACAGGTTTCGATTTATTAGAATCTACTTTGCTGATATCTGTCTGATTTGTGCATTATCTTTGTTACCTACACTCGTCAATTTTGATTATTATGAACTGGCGCTTTTAAAATCTTCAGTTCTAATTTAAAAATTATTTTAAAAATTAAAATTCTCAGGGTTACTCACCCTATGTCTGTAGTGCTGCAGCGGCTGCTTCTTGTTTTCAGCACTGTTATTCTGTGTAGGCTGTGTAGACACGTAGTAAAGATAAGCAGCGGCATGCACACAGGGAGCCTACACAGAATAACAGTGCTGAAAACAAGAAGTAGCCGCTGCAGCACTACAGACATAGGGTGAGTAACCCTGAGAATTTTAATTTTTAAAAGAATTTTTAAATTAGAACTGAAGATTTTAAAAGTGCCAGTTCATAATAATCAAAATTGACGAGTGTAGGTAACAAAGATAATGCACAAATCAGACAGATATCAGCGAAGTAGATTCTAATAAATCGAAACCTGTTAGTAACAATGAAAAGAACAATTTGGAAGACTCGTGGTTTTAAATTTTAAACTAAGTGCAGTGTAACAGCTACGTAAGTGTATACACCTGATGATGGCCATTTGCGGGCGAAACGTAGTGTAGAAGAGGGTAAGACATAAGAACTACAATAAATTGTTGCACTTAGGATGGTGTTTATGTCATATATTGTTAAGTAGCACCCAAATCTCCATCATTATGTTTATAAATGCCTTCCATAGAACTGCAACACACCCCAATAACCTATTTCTGTAACAGCCATTTTAATTTTATTTTTTGTTTGTGCCTAAACCTCCTGGAGTAGGATAGCTAAGTCAGTATAGCTCTGGGCTGGGGGCTGGATGGCCCAAGTTTGATTCCTGGCAGTGCAAGGTTTTTCTCTTTTCCACAGCATCCACCTTGACTCTGGAGTCCACCTAGCCTATCCAGTGGGTACTGGGAGGTGTGAGGTGGGTGGCCTTACAGCTTCGCTCGCCCCATATGTCTTCATGTCATATTGCTTAACTAATTACAAACAAAAACAGCTTTACCTTTTTGCCTGTACTTCCCAGCTGGTTTCCTCCCTTGCTGTTTAGCTGTGTGTAGTTCTTGGCTCACTGCACAGGAGAGATTGGAAATAAATCCATGCAGAATTTTGTTTTGAAAACCAGCAGAGTAATGGACCACTTGACACACCTGGGTATGGAATGAAGGATAATATTGAAGTGGATCTGAAAGAAATGTGGTGTGGACATGATAATGAACCTTCGTGCTCTCTTAAAGGCTGGAAATTTCTTGTTTAGCTGAGTGACTATAATCTTCTCAAGAAAGACTGTTACATGGAATGAGTTTAGTCCCCCGTCCAGCATTCCATCTGTTTAGTTCTCCATTAGTCGCCCTGTATAATGCCCAGATGTTGAGAACTGATTTTTCCATCTAGTTCTGTGTTCCTATATCTCTCTGTTCTTTGGGATTGCAAAAATATTGGTGTATAATGCAAAAAAATCAGTTGTGCAGTTACAAAAACTTTTATTGTTTGTGGTGGCTATTTATATTAACATTTCTAGGTTCTTGGACATACATGTTATTTTAGTGATGCTCAGAATGCAATTTTTATGGAGCAGACCATAAGAAAATTGTATTTTTGCACCAAAATGGCCTAACTTGGTTAGGAAGTTTGTGTGCATAAAATTTCTTTACATTATTTAAAATTACTTGAACACATGGCTAAATTATCTTGGAAGAAATAAAAATTAAAATGCATCTCACCATTATGTAGTGTGAACTCATTCCATTGCCACGGTTACTGTATGTTATGTGGTTATGTTGTTAGCGTCACGATCTCATTGTTTTCTTATGAAGAAAAGAATGGAGAAAGAAACTAACTTCTGCTCAGACTTGTGCATTTAAGAACAAAATATGCAATTCTCTGGGGTTCTTTTCCCAAGAACTTCAGTTGTCTGTTATGTCTCGCGATGCTAATGTAGGTAGGTAGGGTAATGTTTTGCATTTTGTTTACATGTTAACAATAATAAGTGACAGTCACAATTTTAAAGCTCCTCATTTTCAAGTATTCTCCAGTCTGTTGTTACTTATAGAATAGTCTGCCATTTTAGACTGAATTAATGTGGCGGATATTTGTGTCAATTTCAGTGTGATGTTGCAGACTTCAAGACAAGGAAAGTTACAGACGAATATGCTCAAGGAAGTTATCACTGACTACAGTCAGGGTAAGTTAAAGTAACAGTTGTTGGAATTTCTTTGGTTTTGTTCTCAAAACACTGTTATGAAGTTTAATTATATTGTTAAACCTTGTATGTCACAGGAAACAATAAGAAGGATTTATTTCTCAAATTTTCATCCTGTTATGACTTATGGTATAATTTTCTGGGGCAATTCTCCCCATAGTGTTCATATTTAGGCTACAGAAAAGGGTAATTAGAATTATTATTCTAGAAGTGGGGACCCTTGCAGGAAATTGTTTAAGAAACTGAAAGTTTTGCCCCTCCAGTCACAGTACAAATTTTCTCTCTTGTTCTTTATGGTTAAAACAAAGAACAGTTTAAACCCAACCCTGAGATCCATAGCATCAACACAAGACACAGTAACAATTTCCGTTATCCAATGTGTAATTTAACAGTGTTTCAAAAAGGAACATACTTTTTGGAGTCAAGATTTTTAATAATCTTCCTTCTGGCTTAAGGAACTTAGCTCATGACATGAAACAGTTTAGATTTGCCTTAAAATGATTTCTACAAATATAAATCACTCCGTCCAATGTGACCAACAGTGAAAAACAGCACAGCAGCCACGAGCAAACCCTGGACGATATAAAGAACCTCCACATCAAGATAGCCAGGTGGCACAATATCTGCCCCATATAAGAGGGATGATGGGAGGACGAACACGAGCCTGCATGGTTTACGAATTTTAATTATTGACAATCCAAAAAAATTTTAATTAGCATCAAGAAATTTTATACAATTTTATAAAAAACTTTACATTCCCAGGAAACTGCTGTGTTTGTGAAATGTTCTATTTTGTGTACTATGTATTGTAGCATATAAGTGTACGTACTTTACATCTAAACAACTTATGTGATGGTGGTTTCCTATTTGTAGTGATGTTTGCCCTCTGAAGATGGTCCACAGAGACCGAAACATGTAAGGGTGTTAAGTTTTCATGTAGTAAAAAACTTACAGGTCACATTGGACGGAGTGATTTATATTTGTAATTGTTAGTGTGACGGACCAGAATGAAACAAATCAAAAAGATTTCTACTTTTAAATTCATTTTACTCACTAGAAGAATATTTTAATTTCAATATTAATTAATGATCTTGGTCTACTAGTACATACCGGGCGGCTAGTAGTATATTTTTATCTTTGATTATTGTAGTCTTGTTTTATGTTAGTATGTTGCATGCTTTTACACATATATTTTATAACTGTTTAATGATTTACTCATTGTGATTTGTCTTGGATAACATGTGGAATAAGTATAATTAATTTGTATTTATGTAATTGATGTTACTTATCTTGTTGTTGTGGAATGTTTCTATATCCACTGGTCTTCCAGCGATGTAAGGATCCATGGAATGAATGAATGAATGTATGTATGTTCCCCTGCTGAGCATGCAAACGAACTGGATGGTAGATGTGAACCACATTGTAATAAAATTGTTACATTACGTCCTCCCATGTTCGTTGTATGTCAGCCTTGACACATCATTGGATAATACTGGCATATGTAATTATAAAAGCTGAGGTGTGTATTTATGTATGATTGTGCTCACAGACTACATGGACCTCTGTAAAAATTAAGTAGAGCTATTTCCTTTTATTAGCCTACTTTCCTAAACTATGCTTATGTGATCACCATGCTGCCTGTATGTTTGTGAATCCCCTCCTGTTAATTTGTAATGCTTTTTAAAGGGTATTACAGTACTTTTTAATATAAACTTTTTATTTGTTGTTTTCTATATTTTTAATTCTGTGGTATAATGATAAACATTTGTCAGCATGTCTGTTTTCTGTTGAACAATTCTCTTTGTTGTAGCCGATCCCACCTCAAGGGAGAATTTAGACGAGCTGATTCATGTCCTGGAGCTGCTGATACATGAACTCGGGCACAGTACAGCAGGGTGTAGTGCAGATGAAGATGGTGATGTTGAATTTGCTGAAGAAACAGGGCTGACTCCTGAGTGTCTCCCCACAGCAGCAGCCCCATCTGCACATGCACCCACTGCACCAGCAGAACATCCGACACTCTCATCCTTGCCAGTAACTCCGCCCCCTTCTCCAGAACCAATAGAAAGATCAGCATCTGATGCTAAGACACATGAAGGTATCAAGAGATCAATGTCTGATGCTGAGTCAGAAAAAGAAGTTTGTGCAGCCGGGCTGTCAGCAAGAAGGTGATTGGTGATATGGTGATATGGAAAATACTATCCTCTAGGATGTGAGGCTGTAGCCTGATGCAAGTTTGCTGATATTTCTTGGATCCATCGTGAGGATTGAAGAGAAAATAGAACTGCGTGCTGATTGCTTGCTTGGCTTGTTCTTCAAACTCTGAAGACGCAGGGCGTACATTCCTCTGAATGTCAGTAAACTTGTGTCACACTCCATGGCATTGCATCCGAGAAGGTAGTGTTCTTTGCTTTTGTTTATTCCTTGGTTTGCATGTGCAGATGTGTGCCCTGAGTAGCTTTTATAGGAACTGAGTAGTACTGCTGAGTCTTTATATAAAGACCATTCAAAGCAGCATGGCCCTGACTTCATTTATTTTAACAGTCGTACTTGTATCTGATTGATTGTAATGTGGTACCATGTTACGAGTATTTAGGTGTATGGTGTGTGGGAACGTAGGTTCGATTTGTATGTGCGTGCCTGCACGTGTATGTTGGGACACAGAAATATTGTTCATTACCACAGTATATACAATAATATATTATTACTGTAAAGTTGTACCTGCAAGGATGGATGGATGGGTGCATAACTGACTGACAGTATGGAACACAGTCCTTAAGATGGTCATACCAGTGGTATCAGAGTAAGAACTGGAATGGCACAGTCAGTATAGTGACGAGCTATGGGCTGGGTGGTCAGGGTTGAATTCCTGGCAGGGGCAGAAGACTTCTCCACATCATCCAGCACAGCTCTGGGGCCCACCCAGCTTCATATCCTGTGGGTACTGGGAGGGGGGGGCGATTTCCTTGGCAATAAAGTGGCCGTGGCATTAAGCTGACCACTTACCTCCATCTAGTGCTGAGGTCAAGAATGATGGAGCTATACCTCCACTCCTCCATACATGTTCATGGCATAGTGCTTAATTAATTAAGCACGGACAACTTCTTTACCTCTCCCTTAAAGAAACTTTGGGAATGTGAACAATACAAGACCCTCTCCCTGTGGTTCAGAGTCCACCTTACACTATAGGTCCCCTTTGCTGAATGTTATTCTCGTTGCTGTGTCACGGGTTAACAGAACGTGTTGTGTGTCCTGATCTCAGTAATGCATCCTGTGCTCTCCTGTAGGTGGGCAGAAGCCAGACCTGGAGGCCCTGCAAAGTAAACCCACTGACGTAACGTGGGAAACCAATACAGTAATGTTTTTCTGTGTCAGGGCACAGTGACTTGTCAAAAGTCTTATCTGTAGTTGCTGTGCTGTTGTTTTAAATTATATTCCAGTGTGACATTGTTAAAACTTGTGTATTTTATTAACCCGTTTGACAAAGTCGCGCCATAGCTCAAGCGGTTAGTTGCTGGCTTCCCACCGTGGAGGCCCAGGTTCGATCCTGCGTCTGGTCAAGTGGGATTTGTGGTGAACAAAGTGGCGCTGGGGCAGGTTTTCTCCGAGTACTTTGGTTTGCCCTGCCAATCTTCATTCCACCAAATTCTCCATCATCATAATCACCCAGGACAGGTGCAATAGGCCAATCAGTGGCCAATCTGCCTACCCCCAGTAAGTAAAAAAAAAAAAAAAACCTTTTGACACCACGAACACACACATACATTCATTGATACTTCTTTATTCTCAGTTATTGAAGAAACTCACTATAAGAAAGATTGGTGTTCAGATCATGTGACACTGCAAGATTCTACATTGAATGACTGTGCTGTTGGCCACTATGTCTGTAGTGTTCATAACAGGGAGTTGGGCACCTTCCATGATGGAGTGGTCTCCAGTAGCATGTCTGCCAAAATTTGTTTGCCGTCCATTCCCTCTTGTGCTGTTTCAGATTTGTTTCTGCTGCTGTCCTCAGGTGGCTGGTTGTCAGTGTACTCACAGATATGTTTATTTCTCTTATGAAGATATCAGTAGGAGAGCACAGAGTAGTCCTAAATCTTATCAAACTATGAAGTGAATGTTATGGAACACAGAGGTCCCAAAATAACAGTCTCAATCCTAAACTGGTCCTGATGTGTACAAATGCAAAATTGATCTTTACAAGTAGAAAGAAAAAGATTCCAAGCAATGGACATGAAAAGGAAATTATTTTTAAAAGCATTTTGAGGGGAAGACAAGAAAGGATAGAATCAAAAATGAAGTTTTTAAAGAAGTGGATTTAAAAATTTGTTGATAGAATTAGAAGAGAAATGATTACAATGGTTTTGCATTATGAAAATGATTGATAGAGTAAGGATGCCCAGAAGGGCTTTAGAATTAGAATTTAAAGGAAAGAGACTTATGGGACATCCAGATCTAGGAGGCTTAGCCTGGTACTGGAAGACATCAAGAGAAAAAGGAAAGAGCAGAAATGAAAGATGAGGACAGATAAAAGAAACTGAAAACTCTTCATCCATTTGTCTTAAAAAAATGGAAACAGTGTTAGAGGAAGAACAGGAGAAGATGTTTAGTATTGGTGATGATAGCTGGTGTTGAACCCAAACCCTTTGGAATACCTGTACCTTCTGTTCTTAAATTGTCAAGATATCATGTACACCTCAGGCAGCGGACAATAGCAGACATAATTATGGTGTAATGAATCAATGAAATATAGATGGTCACTGTGTTACAAGTGTAATTACTTGATGATGTATCTGAATATTTCAGACGAAGGGAGAAGGAACATCTTGTGACAGTGCCAAGTGACCCATGGGAGCCTGTTCCATTTGAAGAGGGCATGCAAGACAGACCTTTTAAGAGGAGGCAGACCTTCAAGCTTCCCAGTGACCTCAAGATGCTGAAACCAGATGAGGTAACAATCCACAAATAGCGCACTCCTGATTGTGACCTCCTGTGAACCTTTGTATTGTAGTCAATGGATAATGATTCTTTGCAGAAAAAACGCAAGCCTGGCCACGAAGAGAAAGTGCAATTGATGGTGGAATACCATGGTACAAAAATGCTATGCACATACGTGGATCACTCCTGCTTCCCGTTGTATCCCGACTTCAAGAAGTTTTGTCATCGACTCATGAAACAAAAGAAGTTGCTAATGCGAGATCAACCAAAACTCTGTAGTATTTATAAAGGTGAGTTTGTAATGCAGCAGCTCTGTAGATAAGTCTCTCTGATCATAGGCAGGGTAACTTTCTTGTAAGTCGGCAGATTAGATTCATCACTCATGAAGTTATGCTGTTGTTACGTTTAGTTTTGGTGTCCCATAGAATTTGTTCATCAGCTTCTCGCTGTTAAATTCTGGCATCAGTTCAGGGATAGTTCACATGGGATTCAGGTCACACCCCAAAGGGGCTCAGTTTCACCTTCACTCCTGCAATTAGCTAATTACTTTTAGTTATTTTGATCTGTCTGTCTGTGACTGTACAGCCCTTGTGGACCGTGGCTGCTCTTTCAGTTTCTTACTCTGTACACAGCCGGTAGGACTTCCTGGATGGGGGATCAGCCAGTCACAAGGCTGCTATCTAACAGACAGACATCCATGCCTCAAGTGGGATTCGAACCCATGATCCCAGTGTTTGAGTGGTCGAAGACATTTCTTGCCATGGACCATGCAGCCACTGTGATCAGCTTTAGTTATGTCAGACAACATAAAAATGATTTCATTCATGACCCTAAGTAATGGATTGGCCATGCCATAGCTCAAGCGGTTAGTCGCCGGCTTCCCACCGTGGCGGCCTGGGTTCGATCCCCAGTCTGGGCGAGTGGGATTTGTGGTGGACAAAGTGGCATTGGGGCAGGTTTTCTCTGAGTACTTCAGTTTCACCTGCTAATCTTCATTCTTAGTCCCACCCCACTAGCAATAAAAAAAAGTAATGGATTAATGATTTTCTGTATTATCTGTGTTACTTTATGTTATCATATTAATATAAACATCTTTTCCTTGCATTAGATCAAGAAGAACTGTATCGTCGCTTGTCAAGGGAGTGTGATGAAGGTAATTTTTAATTTTTGCTCTTAAATGATTAAAGATCTGATTTAATTCTTCCCATGTCACTAAACCATTTTAGCTGTTGAGGCTGGTTGTGGTAGCTCTGTCACACAGTAATTCACTTTATGCTTAAGGCTGGTTTCCTGTTATTTAAAGCTCTCTTATGTGTTAAGACATGGCACAGACATGCCTTTTTGATTTGCAAACACTTTCTGCTTTTCGGTATGAACACAGAAGTCTCTCCTTTACATGCCATGTGGTACTTGTATAACCTGTGGCCATAGAGTCAGTATGCTGCACCTTTTAACTGAGAAGGTTATAGAATTTACTGTCACTGTGGAATCATCAGCTATAAAATTATCCATCTGTTGTCGTTTGTCTAAGTTTTGCTTTTGTGTTTCAGACTTCCTGGGTTTTGAAGATTATGAGCATGAACTTGGGGAGGAAGAAGGTAATAAATGACATGATGGAATGATCACATAACAACAGTTGTCTGTGCAAAGTACAAACATGTTTCTGCATGTCTATAAGGCGGTGGAGAAACAAATGTGACACATGCTATAAAAACTGAGAATTTGAATTACAGTCCAGTTATAATGTATCATCTTTGTGCAGCATTATTTCCATTTTATATGAGTCAGTGCACTAAAGGTCTCAAGTCTCTTTTATCTACCAACAGTCATTTCTTTTCAGTTTCTTGCCCCTTAGTGCCCACCTCCGTCCTTGATATCTCCCAGTACCTGGCTGAACCATCTTGTTCAGGACCATTCCATGGGTCTTTTTCATAATTTTGTATCATACTTTCTCTGGGTTTTCCTTCTGTACTCAGATATCTCAGCTGCTCTTGACAAAACACAGACACAAGATCCAGTCTAGTGAGGATGCTCAAGCCCTGAAAAATATTCATAAACAGGCTAACCGGCTCTTTGGATTAGTAATTCACAACTTTGTAAATCTCTCCCTCTCCTCTCTCTCTCTCTGTTGCACGCACACTCACATGCGGACACCTCTGCCTCCATTCTCGTTATTTATACCCTGAGAATGGAGGCTGTGGGCTCCTCAGAAACATCAATTCTCCTTCCATTAATATGTGACATTATAACCAGAATACTATGCTATATGAACCGTGTTCATTGTGCAGGCTTATCAGACGTCCACAGAATTTCTCAGTACGTGGTCTCGGCACACACTGTCAGAGCACTGGCAAACTGAAGGTCATTCATGTGGTACTCCCCTGATCAGTGAGTCAGTGTTACGTGTTCTTTGTCTGTATGGCTCATGTGAGATACAGTTTAGAACAAAGCATTTTCATTTAAGGTTGTTGTGAGTGGCCTCCGTAGTCTAGGGGTAACGTTCCCACCTCATGACTCAAGGTATGCAGGTTCAAACCCGGTGGAGGTCATGGAATTTTTAAGAGTGGAAAATTTCAGGGAACAAGTCCTCCTGGAGGGACTTTAAGCCGTGGGTCCCGTGTCTTAGATTTATGGCACGTAGAAGATCCTCATGTCTCTAGGAGACCTCTGATCAAAATTAGGCACGTTTCCCGCCCAAGTAGTTTCCAGTGCCTCTGGTAGATGGGGGAAGCATCGCGTACTGAGGGCTGAATGGGGCTGATAGCATGCACCAGTACCGGTAGGGTATGGCGACGGGTAGAATATCAAAGGGGGACGTACAATAGACCATTAGTCACGGTGCATGGGGAAACCAACCCCCTCCAATAATAATAATAATAAAAGGTTGTGTGGGAAAAAAGAACTCACACAAATCATGCTGGAGATACAGTTTCCAAATTAATGAAGAAAGTTCAAACCCACAGTATTTTAATTGACAAAAAGCTGTGAAAAGGTAAAACGACATTGGTCATTGATTAGAATATTATCATACAAAATCTTTGTGGCAATTAGCACAACAAAATGGTGTTTCTGTAGGCAGCACATGGAAAGCAACTAAATTGTTGTGTATTCGTTCATATAAAATTATTGTTGTTCCTGAAATTAACATTCCATTAATGTAGAGCCCTCAGCTATGTTTCGAAGCGGAGATGTCCAGTTAACAATACCAATGAGTGTTTTACAAGACAAAGAATTGCAACCCTGCGAAATGTCAGTTTGATTGAGACATTTTAACAGTAAATAATGAACTTAATGTCTAGGGATGTGAAATGTGTTATGTTGAGAAATTATGGATATCTCTGCAGATTTCATATTCAGTTCAAGTTTTCTTTTGGAATGGATTTGATTATCTAGGAAACTTTTAATTTATTTCTGCAGAACATTTGGAAATCAGTATCTATTATGTCACTTTGTCTGTCTGATAAACTGTGTTTCAGTTCAGTTCAGAAATTGTGATTTGGTTTTGTTTTCATGTCAGGGTTTCATGGCTTTCCTGATGAGGACGAAGAAGCAGAAGAGGATGTGGACAGTGGGAATGCTGCTGCAGACCCTGAAAGGAACATTGTTGTCCCATTGCCGATGGCTGAATCACCAGAGAACGAAGACGTTCCCTTTGAAGATAATGTGTTCAGTCAGACAGACAGCATTGCAGATACAAGCCATGTAGGTAATCCCTAGCCAAGTAATGCCGCATTTTCTCGAACACCCTGGGCATAATTTTCAGAAAAAAAAGTGGGATACATAGCTTATTCAGATGAAAGTTAACAGCACTCCTGTGTTAGCTTTCATACTCTCGCATGTTACCCAGTACTGGCAAGGATACAGTTCATCTCGGTTTATTCATGAGTAACAGTCAGTTTTATGTTGTGATTTTGTGTGAAAAAAATGACTACACAAGGTATGCAATGACGATCTTTCACAGTGAGAGAAAAATTAAAATTAAAGGATAAAGGACACGTGGGAACATATTTCACCCAGATTTGTGGAAAAGAGTTTCAAAAAGTGCGGCATCTAAAATAGCCTTGAAGGTCAGAAGGTGATTGAAAAGTACAGTGATGACAATCGCCTGAGCTCTGCTGCTGATGATGATGATGACAAAAGCAGTGGAGAATAAAGTGTATTAGGTATTGTTTAAAATTAGCAAGTTTTATATGACAAAGTCACAATAAAATAAAGATGAAGTACCACATACACAAATAATGCATCCTGTTCATATTGCAGGATGCTGGCAACTGTGAATGTATGATGGGTGGTTAATATTTAATAACTTAGGCACAATAGATCACTGTGGTCACGGTGCAAGGGCCAAGAAGGCCCACCCCATGTACATTCAATATTTAATACTGGAACATTTTTTAAAATGTTTATTTATTTATTCTCCCCACCTTAATAATTGGAGTGCTCAGCTTATTTGAAGGGCATAGTATTTGAGAAAATATGGTATTTAGTTTACTCATTTTAATTTTGGTTTTAGTAGTTTCATTTCATCGAAAGGATCGATTCATACATTTCATTTTCACCTGTTGAACCCGGAGGGAGAGGATTATAAAGTATAATGTCAATATAAGGATAATTTATAAAATTCATAAAAATACCCATTCTGCAGACCACTTCAGTTCATTGTTATGACAGTTTTTCATGAATATATACAATAACAGAATTCCATATCCCACTCAAGACATTTCACACATTCTGTAATTTGTGGTCCATAAGTCAGATTTATTATTTTGTGGTTTCAGGAGCATATGGAAGCTGACATTGCCAGACGAGTGGCTGAATGGGAACACTACATTCGCCCCAAGTTGAAAGTTGCACGTGACAGAGGTCATTTTGACATTCATGAGGTCGGAACAGGAATACTGTGTTCATTCCCTCAAAGCTCTGCAAAAGTCACATTACAATTTGAGCAGTTTGCTGCAAACAAACCAACAGTGGACGTCCCACGTTACTTTTTAGCCGCCCTTCAGCTTGTGAGTAAGCCATAATAAATGCTCATGATAATTTATGCTATTTTTAATCCCTAACTAATGCTAATTCCATGATCATATGAACCACCTAACAGACATGTCTAGTGGTGTAGGCTGTTCACAAGAAAAGGGCAAGTGTTGACTGAAATGCATTGCATAGTAGTTCCAGTTCTTAGTCAAAGCTGGCCACTACCAACTCCATGAATTTGCATCCACGTTATGATCTGTTATTTGTTTCTGTTTACATCCTTTGATGTCTGTAGTTTATCTACAGGAACAGTAGATAGTAGGATTTTATATTGTCACAGTTTTAGGGGTGACTATAGATGGGGTATGGATTGGTGATGGATTCATTGACCACTTGTATACACTGCTCAGAACTACATTCTACAGATCCCTGACACACACACACACACAGACTAATGTCTACAGCCTCCCATGCAGAACTCTTGTTGAATGACAACCCAGGTAACTGGGTCCCAGGCTGCCAGCCATTTCACAGCAACCTCCTAGTCTTCTCTTCACAGGCTGACTTTCAACTGACAACTGAACTCACCAACCAGCTACTTCATGTCTGTCACTCTGTCACTGCACTCAGCTGAGCTGCAGCTCGGTTGACGTCGTTACATAACCTCAGGGAGGACCCAACAGAAAGCACCACCTCCAACAATCCTGCTGTTATATTCATGGGCAGTTGTCTCGCAATAGACTGGATATTGTTTTCATGGGAAAGTGTTTCCCAAGCTGTTGCTTAGAAACAGGTCTATATGCCACAATACAGAAGTATGTCCCCTTCCATTTTCAGCCATTAATTTAAATCAGTCCAGGGTACCTTATGTATATTAATATTGAATATTCACACCTGCCTGTGCTTCAGAATTGTAGAAGAAGAAACTAGGCATGTGACCTTTCTCAAGCAGTCAGTCAGGTAAGTGTGAAAGCCTGAAACCTGTAATACCCCATTTTTATATGCGTAGGCAAACACATACAACATTGAAATCTCACAGTCAGCACCTGGAGACCTAACCATGGACTGTATGGAAATGACGCTGCTCTCACCTGTAAGACACCACAAAGCCCTTGAAGACTATGAGGCACCGTCACAGGGGTGAGTTGTTGCTAAATATCTTCTCGCTTGGTGTGCCAAGCCAAAAGAAATGTACATGGCAAGTGTGAGATACGCAGATTCTCAGTTGTATCCATGTTTTTCCAAGCACTGGAGTCAGTTGACACATTATGATTATTGGAACAGAATTTTTTTTGTGAGGTTTCATGATCTTGCCTCTGTGAACATGAAGATCATTGTCCTCTGGGGTGCAGTGCCATGTTGTCTGGTAGAGAGGCACCCTGTGCCCAGCATTTCAGAGGAAGAAGAAATAGTAAAACAAGGGTACAGATTTAGCAGAAGAAACTAGAGCTGCAAGCAGTGGGAATACACGTCCCACAGAAGAGAAATATTCAGAATATGCCTTAGCTGCAGGTGTGTGTCCACCAGCCAGTGGTAGGGTTGGAGATTGTGATCTAATCACTAGAGCTTCATTTGTTGGTAACATTTAGTAGGAGATTCCTCTGACCCCCTTTACCTCTAGGCTGTTCAGCTTTCCTTACTTCAGTATCTCTCATACAAATTACTTTCTCTGAACTTCACATACTTTTGAATTGACAGCTGTGTTTTCGTGCCAGAGAAGTTAGCAACTGCTAGGGTGTAGGGCATGCTGAATGAGCATGGCTGATATAAAGCTATGAGAAAGTTGGCTTCAGCGCTAATGCTTCTGGCTCATATTTGAGAGGTGCCAAGTTTGAGTCTTAGTCAGATCACCACTGACTCTAATGTCTTACAGTTTTCCAGAGTCCTCCAGACAAATATGGGGTAGTACCTCAAATGAGGCTGCTTCCATTTTAACTCATTAGTTGCTGTTATTCAGTCATTTCATGGTACATGATGTTCAGTTGCAGACATCATTAGATAAGCTACAGAGTATAAAGTAATAAAATTATGTCATGTGACTGTAATTAATATGTGGTGGTCAAAACAAAATTCCGTTGGGTCACAGCTGGATGCAGAGACTCATGATTATTGGGGTTGGATGTGAAATGAATTTACCCAAATAATCAGTAAAAGGAATATGGAACTAACTCATGAGTTAGGATTTACATTTACAATGTTTACATTTATATTAGTACTACAGTAGTATAGGTACAGTTATAGTTATAATCCTGGAGGAATAAAAACGAAGTTTGTTTGGTCCCTTGATTGGACTTCCTGTGTATAACAGTCAACTAGTTTTCAGGCATAATTTTGTCTGGCAAAGCTGTGTCTTACTATTGTTGCATGTAGTCAGCTTTCTAAACAAAGCCTCAGTTAAATGGAAATCTACTGTATGTGTTCCTTGATTTTTTGCTCTGTTGTTCGTTCCCAGGGCCTGTCTCCTGCTCTCCTTTCGAAGGCAGCATCAGTTCCCTTGTCCTCAGGATTGATTTGCAAGAACTTCTGCCTGTTGCCTTACCCTTCTCACCTTGCCAACCTTGTTGTCTATAAACCACATTTATACTTTAAGTGTCACCAAGAATGATGATAGATTGTATGATTCTGTCCATTGTGTAAGTATTAATGTAATGCCTTTTGAAAATTCTTCAGAATTTCCGTTCTGTTGAGTGGACTACTGACTGCAAGAAGTTCAGTCTAGTAAGGATGATTATTGCTGCTCTGTTTGCAGGGATAAACGTAAACGCTTCGTCAGTGGAACTGGGGTTTGCGGCAGTGATAGTGATGGGAACAGTTCGCCCAGCAGAAGTATATGTAAACATAAACGCAACAAGAGATGAAAGCAGGACCGCACCTAACACAGTATTTTACTCAGTGACATTGAAGAGCTTTGGGTGTATCAGTTCTTGATTCAGTTATACCGTGAAAATTATAGACTCTCATTCAATAATCATCATGAAATTTCATACAAATAGTACTGAGCCAAATGACCTGTCATGGGTAGTACCAACATGGTGGTCATGCACATCCCTGAGGTGGTAATAACAATGGCCCTGTTTAATGTATGGATATTTAGAAAGGTATGCAACAGTCTATTATGGTAATATCAAGGAATGCTGAAAGTAAGAACACTGTGACACCATAAAATATTTTGGTGTGATGAACCCAATAGCGACCTTCAGAACCCTGAGTGTCTTCCTCACTGCTGTTGTAATGGTCTGAAGTGAGTTGGTAGATGTTTTAGGAAACTGGGAAGGGTATGAGATATGAGGTTTTTACAGTGGTAGTTATAGGACTGTGATCTTGTGGGACATGCTGCTGTGTGCTCTGGTAGATGGTTACCAAGAGGAACATACCACTTCCATCTTCACAGGGTGGTTCCTCGGGAATGTTTGTAACCGTATACCAGGCTGCAATATATATGGCCATTTAGGGCCGAAACATATAGTGTAGAGGAAGGGAAGAAGAAAGAACTACAATTAAATTGTTGCACCTAAGACGGAGTTTGTCTCATATATATACCAGGCTACACAGTCATGGTAGAAAATCTCAGTTGTAGAGAAGGCTATTTTAAATCGAATTTTCTGTTGAACAGATTTTAACTTCTGCAGTTTTAATTGTGCATTGTAAAGTGGAAAAGTTGTGTTAATTCTGGTATGGGCACCAAAGTGTGAGAAACTGATAATTTTGGGGGTGTAGTACATTTTACATATTTTAACTTACTGGACCTATGGCTGGATATGAGAGATTTTAGTAGGATCCATTCACATTTGTTCTGTTGCATGCCATAAGAACTTTGTTAAGATCAATCAAAGTGTAGGATAATATTGTTCAACTGTATATGAAATAGTAACTTTCATGTCACTGTCATACTGCAGATGTAACTGAGAACACCCAAAGATGTTATGTAACATACTCCGTACTCTGGCCAGTCTGTTTAAGCTGTGCTCAAGAACAGTTTTTGGATACAGTTCATGTCCTCATTGCAGATCTCTCTTTTTAAATTTCAGTAATTTACTTTGTGTACTGAATATCAGTGATATTCTTTCTTTAAAGTCTTAGCTTCTTTCCGTTGTGAACTTGACAAGGAAGGCAACCATGTCACAGATAAAGAATGGGTACTTCTGGTTGTGATAGATACATTTATTTTTATATCTTGTTCAGTCAGTCAGTCATTGACAGTTGGATAACTGTTTTGAACTAGTCACTTTAGAATGTTGTTACTGACCTGAGCTCGTGTGGCAGAACTTTTCATCTCATCCGCTTCCTGTTCTGAGATCTGCCCAACCAACGCAGTTATAATGCAGGGCAGTTCTCAAGAACAGCACAGAAGAGAAGACTAAATTTCTTTGTGCAAGAAACGAAAGTTGACAGGACTGTTGGTAATTAAATATTTATTTACATTGTATATGTTATGAGAAAGTGATGTAATGTAATGCATGTAGCATCTTTGCTCCTTGGCAAGCCAGACATCCCACATTTTGAGCTTGGATCAGTTTTCTCACAAAAGATAAGTGCAACCTTAAGCATTCAAAAGCAGTGCTGTCAGTAGATTCAGCATTAACCAAATTAATTTTCCATGGTCTGTTGTCTGATAAATCAGTTTAGAGAAGTGATGTAAAATTTGAGGTTATTATGGCACTGTATATACGTAGGTAAGTCAATAAGTAAGTTACAAATGAATATAGAACTTAAACAAATAAGAGTACTGATTTGAAAATGATTTTATTTCTCAACATAATCTCCTTGTACACTGAGGCACTTGTCCCATCGTTTCACAAGCCCCTGAAAACCAGCAGCATAAAATTCTTTGGGCTCCTGTCGGAACCAGGCATGTTCACATGGCATGGCCTACCTCATAATGCATGACAGGTTGCATGCTTCCGTTGAATGGCCTTACGAAGTTTCCTGAGGATGTTACAGTAGGAGTCGGCATGTACGGTTTGTCCTTGAGGCTGGAATGTGGTGAGCAGTATGCCTTCGTGATCCCAGAAGACTGTGAGCATCACTTTCCTGGAGGATGGTGTCACCTTAAACTTTTCTTGGCAGACGACGCAGGATATTTCCACTGCATTGACGCATGCATTGTCTTGGTCTGGTAATGGTGAACCCAAGACTCGTCACCTGTGACAATTCAGGCTAGCATATTGTGTCCTTCATCATGGTAGCGATTGAAGATGCTGTAATGCCAGACCCATTCTTTGCATTTTATGTTGTGCGGTCAGCATGCATGGCACCCATCGTGCACAGACTTTGTGAAAACCTAACCTGTCATGCATTATGAGGTAGGCCATGCCGTGTGAACATGCCTGGTTCCGACAGCAGACCAAAGAATTTTATTCTGCGGGTTTTTGGGGGTTTGTGAAACAATGGTACAAGTGCCTCAGTGTACAGGGAGATTATGTTGAGAAATAAAAGCATTTTTCAAATCAGTACTCTTATTTGTTTAAGTTCTATATCCATTTGTAACTTACTTATTGACTTACCCTCATATATATTGGTCTTCAGGGTTAAAGTGAACCAAGTTCAGAAAGCAACCTTTAAGGGGAGAGAACTTCATGGGATATCTATATTTGAATCAAAGGAGCCACTCGCTCATTTCCTTTCCTCTACCTCGGAATTGTTACCCTTTTCAGGACATACAGTTCTCACTGGTTTTTCTGTGTTCCACCACTTCATCTGATCTCCAGTGTCTTCTCCTATCATCTGTGGTCCTTTTTTCACATCATTTCTCTGTAATCTGACACTTTACCAATTTGGCTGTCTTCAGCCCTGAAGGTGGAAGCAGAATATTCCTCCAGAAGGTTTGTAATCTCCTGCAAGAGTACAACATGATGTTATAAACCCAGAAGACCACCACATGAGTTAAGAGGATTAAGATTTTGTTGGGAAATTTATCGTAGTCCGTCCACTAGTTAGGTATTTGCAGTGTTACAACGGGTGAAGAGTTCATTTGCCACATTGATCATACCTTGTGGTTTTTAACTTTTACTTCATTCTTTATGTAGATCAATGATATAAAGGAATATGCGATTACCTGAAATGCAGCTTGAAATTAGCTCAGGTGATGCATAAATAATGTAAGGTTCTCATGGTGGTATCAAGATAACAGAGTCCTGGGATGTGATGCTCTTTAATTTTTTAGATGGGTAACAATATTTCATAGGAAGCTGCTCTCCATCTTGAGGATGGCAGCAGGTTCCTCTAAAATATTGGTACCTGTCTAGCAGACTACTGTAGATGGTATCACATATCAGAAGACCCGCCATCTTGTGCAGACCGTGTCACACTTGCCCTGACTTTGAATCACTCACCTGTTTCCTTCCAGTAAGGGGTCGAGTTCTGGTTTGTCCTACTTTGTATTGTACGTGTACATTTGTCAACATACATCTGGTTTTGTATTACATTTTGAGTCACGGTTAAGACATCCCACGGATCAGTAGACTCTGTTTCTCCCACTCCTTCCTCCTGCATGGTTCCCCATGTACCCCTGTAATCATCTGCCCTTTCTGTTCACACAAATGTTGGTACAGATTCCATTCTGTGGCCTCAGTGTAAGTTGTGACTGTCCAAAGTGTAATTATGATAATCCATGCATCATGTTACATTCGTATTGATCTCACAAAGCCAAATATTTGTCTCAGATCACTAGCACTCTACCATCCAGTTTAAAATCTTACTTCTGCCTATTTTTAGGAATTGATATGACAGGGAAGAAGCACTTTCATAAGCACCACTGTGCACATAATGTACTGTTTAGCTGTCCTGTTTTTATTTGGCAGGTCAAGTAATGGGTATATCTTAAGATGTCCATATCTGCATGCTTCTTAATCATGTGTCATTTCCCATTTTATTTCCTATTACTTGTGTATCAGATCTGTTAAGAAATAAACCATTTGAATGCTGATAATATGTGCCCTCACTCTGCTAAGAGCTTTCTCATCATATATGATTTGGGGAGGTAATGTACTCATAGTTTAGAGGGCTATACAGTCTTGAAATTTCAATACTAATTTTTTTTAAATTGCAACTTGATGATGGTTTCTGTGCCCCCCACCCCCAAATGTTTGTGGCTACTGTGACAAATGATGTTGTCTGTAAGGATTACAGTCTTCTAGGATGTCATACCACATGGGATGGCTACCCAGCTACATGGTGTCACAATTCAGAGACCATAATCTTAATGTTCATGTCCATGGGACCCACAGATCTGAATGATGTGTGCTTTCAAGGTCTATTTGTGATACCCGTATATTTATTATTGTTTGCTCCTTTGAAATAACAAATTTGTTTTCAAAGGACTCTGAGCTGTGTGAAATTTATATCAAAATTTCCTCCGTAATTGATTGATTCATATAAAGATAGGGGTAGAGATGCAAACTGTGCATATGAAATGTCAAAAAGGTAAAGGTAAAGGTAACCCTGTAACAGGCCATGGAGGTCTGTAGGGTTGTGAGATGTCAAGGCTCCCACATTTTCTGTACAATCAGCTCACAGATGGTGGTGAGGTTGTCAGCCTTATGCGCCGGCTGGCCTTTACCCTCGGCAAGATTCCTGGTACTCATTTCTGTTAGAGGCTGAGTCGACTCCAGGGACATAGTGCGGCTGGAAGGAACAGGTAAACAGAAAAATCCAATGACCTTCCAGCTAGTAGCATAGTGCCTCCACCAACTATGCTACCCTGCACTCCCACATATGAGACGTCCATAGCCAAAATATAATGTTTGCCACAGTAGTGACATACTGCTAGCCTCAACATACCAGACTGCATAGTGTCATAACCCAAAAGACCACAATATTATTTTGGTATTATATTCCACAGCTGATGTCAGTCGATGAATTGGCTGGTAGAGTGCTGTTGTTGTGGTCTGATGTACTGTGACTGAAACATCTTTGAGAGTGCATCATTACATCATCATGAGGAAATTACTAAATTCTATTTTCAACATAAAGTATGGGAATCAAAATCACCATGCTGAGACCTCACGGAACTTTTCTCCTTTGAGGTTGGCTGCCCAAGGAATGACATACCCTCAAAGATATTTCAGGCAATGAATATAAAGTGTATGTACAGTTCAAATTTCGTATGTGATGTATTTTATTGTAAGTTACTGCTATATCATGTACATATGTAAAAGAGGGTATTATGTAAGTGATTTTGTAAGTTTATACTGCAAGGTGTCTTGGTATGTATACAGTGTATATATTAGTAATATATGTTTTAAGGGTCTGTTTCGAGTGTTTCCTTACATTACAAACATACCCAAAATCTAACTTCTCGAGCGCCATCAATAAGTAGCTTTGTGTCACATTTTTTACTCATTATTACTACAGACTGTAGTTAGTTCACCAGGAGGCGAACTCCTGTGTATGAATGGCATGATGAATTAAGAAGGAAATGGGTGTAGCATATTTTAAGGTACTATCCCAGCATTTGCTTCAAGGAATTGAATGGTTTATACTTTTTCATTGTGTAATTTTATTGTAGTTTGGTGGGTAGCATAGTATTTATGTGTGTACCAGAAATTTTCTTTTTGTAATGGGAATAGATATTTCACTGAAACAAAATTTTATATTTTACTTGAATTTTATTCTATAATTTTACATTATTATTTCTCAACATAATTGCCTCAGCAGGCCAAACACCTCTGATAATATTCAAGGCGTATTACAAGTCTGTTATGACATAACCTTGTATCTTCTTGATGAAACCGCATCTTCACCATTGCCTTGAATTTGACAGGAATTGCTGGTAGTGATGGTTGCCAATGAATTCAGTCACAATCAGAAGCTCAGTCACGGAATGCCATTTGTTCTTAACTGACATCATCTTGCATGGCTTTTCATGGCTGTAAGTAAGAGATTCTTTTAAACTTAATACAAAAGTGTGGGAAAGTGTAAATGATGAGTGCATTTTAGTTTGGTTTTGTTTCATAAAAAAATGGGCATTGCTTTTCAGTGCACCATTTTATATGTAAACACATGAAACTGTCTGCTGTCAGCTCAATAAAAGTAGCAATTAAAATTAAAAGTGTATCACCTTCACTGATGTCCATCATTGCTTCACAATTTTATTCGTGGTTTATTTAATGATGCTGACAGTATCTCAGGCATCAGATGGTAGTATGATTTGTGAATAATGAATTGGAATGCGTGTGGAAGGAAGCAGTTGTAGTGACCCAAATAAAAGTGGAAATGACATCCTGCTATTTTCCTAGATGGATAAGGATCCGAAATTTTTTAAAAGTTTCAGACATGGAATCGAACCTGGGCCGCCAGCGACTAACCACTTGAGCTATGACGTGATGTTAAGATTGGGATGGGAAGGTTTCCACACATTCATAATCTCTTCCCCAGTACCTCCTGCCCTACCCTATAAAATGAATTCTTCAGAGGAGTGGTTTCCACAGTCCAGTAAGGGAGATAATAAAAAACTAAGATGCTACATTTTAACTACACTTCATCTTCTTTCCATGAGGTTTTAGTTCACAGATGGCGCTATCGATAGATACTACATGTCTTCACAAAATTGTTTCCATTTCTATGCATTGCTGCTCATGTACTTGTTTTTGTTAGCTAGGTTTGTAGCAAAGATTTATACCTCCTTTTCTTTCCTAGTTCCACGCATGTGCGTGTTTTATCATAGTTTTTAATATATATTTTCTTAACTCGCACTGAGTTAGCTTGGTCTCAAGTGTTTAAATAGCTGCGTGATATGCAGATTGGGCTGTTCATCATTGGTTTGCAGTGTGAGTGTACGTAGTTGATCCAGCCATCGAAGTTATGAGATCAGAGAGACTGTCTGTTTGACGATTCATCTGGACTCGGTCGTTTGCCCAGATGGTGGAAGTTTGGCAGGAGTGAGATTAGTTCGAGAGACTCTTACGGAAGGAGTTTTTGAGCGGTCTCAGGTGACCATAATCTTGAGTGTGTTCGTCTGCAGCCACCTAGTTGACTATTCTGCCACCAGTGCATAGTGCGTGGCTAGTGCATCGGAGGCGGTGGCCGTCCCATCTGCAATGGACGAAATGACCGAGCCGACATCTTGTGAAACGCGGTGGAATGCAATCGTGGCTTCCTTTGACAGGAACCACGTAAACTTAAGAAACAGTAATCATGACTGCCAGAAAGATATCGACTTACTGGGGAAAGGATTACAAACTATAGGGCAGCTTATCCATACATCGCCCTCAATAAAAGGAAACGGCACAGTATGGAATAAACTTATATCAAAATCCAAGGCCGAGAGGACAGTATTGTGTAAGCACCTCGATGGCAAGGCGCTCTTTACAGCCATGCTGTGCCTCTATGCTGCCATCCACAGGGAGATGCGAGTCTCTCTCCTGCTGGAAGAAAAAGATTCAGCCGAGGAATTTCGCGAGCAAAGGAGACGAAAGCGAACCTCCTCAGGAGAACAAACTAAAAAACCGAAGCCATCACCTAGCCCCAGGGATCCTAGAATAAAATCCAAGAATAAAGTAGAAACAAAGAACTTTGCGCCCCTGAGGACGTCAGGGATGGACGTGGAAGAGCCAACCAACAAGTCGGGAGAGCAGCAGCCATCGGACAAGCCAGGTAGGCCGCCTCCAATTGTACTAACCTCCACGACAAACCTGTTGAAGTTGCAGAGGAAGGTCAAAGAACTAGTCACGGGCAATTTTGAGTTCCGCAACACCAGGAGTGGGACAAGAATTGTCACGAAGAAAATGGCAGACTTCTCAGCCATCAAAACTTTCCTAGAAAGTAATAATCTGTCGTACTTTACATAATATCCCAAGTCTGAGAAACCCATCAAAGCTGTTATCCATCACCTTCCACAAAATACTCCAGCGAAAGATATTTCTGACGGTCTGATGAGTCTGGGGTTTGACGTCATTAGCGTCAAACAAATGACGACCAGTCGTCGGACTCCTCCAGAAGGAACAAATACGATTTACCTTCCCTTGTTCCTTGTCACACTTCCTAGAACGGACAAGTCCCAAGAAATCTTCTGACTGACCAACCTCTGCCACATTGCCATCAAGGTAGAGGCGTACAAAGCACAAATTGGGCTCACACAGTGCTACAACTGCCAGCAGTTCGGCCACGTTTGGGCTAACTGCAAACAGCCCCCACGTTGTTTGTGGTGCGGAGGTGGCCACTTACACAAGGAGTGCCGAGAGAAGGAGAACTCTGCCTCCACCCCAGTATGCTGCAACTGCCGGTTGGCAGAGGGAGAAAAGCCACATCCCGCCAATTATTGGGGTTGCAAACATGCCAAAGAGGAACAACAGAGAAGGAAGGCTCAGAGAACGTCCAAAACTACAAGGAGGGTGTTCTCATCAGCCACCGTAACTCCAGGTGTCTCCTTCGCGGCGGCACTCCGAGGCAGTGCGGCAGAGCAGCATCAGCGCCCTCAGGAACGCCATATTCCAGTGGCTCCAGCCACAACAAAGAAGCAGATTGTACCGGCCCCTGCACTACAGAAAGAAACAGGTAAGTCAGTTCAGGCTACTAATGTAAACGGTCAGTCTCTCGACAATATGTTGAGAGTAGTGACTGTAGTAGAGCAGATTATGACAGAGGTCAGTGGTGCAGTGTCCGAGGAGGACAAAATAATGGCCATTACCAAATGTTCTAAACCTTATGAAACAGAATGGCTACTAGAGTTCATATGCCCCTCAAAGTCATAGCATTTAATGAGAATGGCATTGGGAGGCAGCGCTATGAGATCAGTAAACAGCTGCAAGACCTACACGTAGATGTGGCACTGTTTTCAGAGACACATCTGAAACCTCATGAGAGGTACTTTATTCCAAATTACCACTTGTATAGAATCGACCGCCACTCGGGCAGAAGAGGCGGAACTGCCATTGCAGTAAGAAAAGGCATTCCCCATAAACATTTAGACCTACCACCCCTTGTTTCAGTAGAAGCGACAGGGGTCTGCATACCAATTGGTAGTAGCGAAGTGTTTATAAATCTCCAGGCAAAGCCTGGAGTGATGCTGACATCACTAGCTCTTAAGCTTCAGACGAAAGTCTATTTTGGCAGGTGATTTGAATGCTAAGAACCCATTTTGGAATAGCAGAGTTTCAAACCCCTCAGGTTTGAAACTCATGGATTTATTTGATATGGGCGATTTCGAATTCTCAGCACCACAGTGCCCCACTCATTATTCCCCTGCGGGAAATGGTGACGTGTTAGACATTGTGGTTCACAAAAATATCAGAGTGTCAGAGGTCATCGTCTCTGATATTTTGGATTCAGATCACCTACCAATAGTATTTCACATACTGGATCACGTTAAAATTAGCAACCTTTCGGAACCCATTGAAAAATTTTCAGATTTNCAATGTATGAGGCTGGCGGACCACGTGACCCTTAATTTCAAGAATAAAATGTCTACGGCTGCGGTGTTCGTGGACATCGAAAAAGCCGTTGATACCGCGTGGCATTCGGGCTTGCTGTATAAGTTATCGAAATTGGAATTCTCGAAGAGTTTGACCAAACTTATTGGGTCCTTTCTATCTAAACATAAATTCAGGGTCTCGGTTGAAGGCGAAATGTCAGCGCCAAGGGAAATGCAAGCAGGGTTGCCACAAGATTCGGTCCTTTCCCCTACTCTTTTCAAGTTGTATATTAATGATGCCCCCCAAACTTATGGTGTACACTTGGCCCTCTTTGCGGACGACACCTGTCTATATGCGACAGATCGCAAGGTGGGTTTTATTGTTAGAAAACTCCAGCGTGGTCTCAGCTCAATGGAGACCTGGTGTGAGCGCTGAAATATAAAACTTAATGAAGATAAGACTCAGGGGTCTACTTCTCTCATGGTCGGCGACCGCCCGAGTCTTCTCTTACTCTAAATGGACGAAATATTCCATTTGTAAATAGTGCAAAATATCTAGGTGTAATCTTCGATAAAAGAGTTTCATAGAGATTGCACACAGAAATGATCGAAGCCAAGGCCTTCAGAAGATTCATTAGAGTATATTCCCTATTCAAAAGTCAGCGATTGAGCGTTAACATTAAAATTATCCTCCATAAAGCTCTCATTAGATCCGTAATGACTTATGCTAGTCCCGCCTGGGAGTTTGCGGCAGACACCCATCTAGTGAAATTTCAGCGCTTGCAAAACAATGTTCTCCGCACCATTGGCAATTTTCCGAGGCGCACACCGGTCCGCGATTTGCACATGGCATTCGAAATCCCGTACGTATATGAGTTTACAAAAAAAATATGCAGGCAACAAGCAGAAGTCTTACAAAATCAAGAGACTGTTAGCAACATCGGACAAGGCCTAGCCCGCCACAGAAAGTATAAGAGGCTTAAACTTGGCGGCGGTCAGGCATACGACCGTTCAAGTGACTGGACTGCCGTGGTAGCGAATAATACTGGAAACAGGGCGTGATCTGCTGTACTGAGCCTGGACTGCCTGAGGCTTGTATATATTGTACATAAAGTAAGAAATAAGTGTGTATTATAAATCTATGTAAATACAGACAGTGGACATATTAAAAAGACTGACTGACAAATGACAGACCCGACCTCTCGTCAGAGAGGGCGCCCCACATGGACAGGACAGTAACTTTCATTCGAAAGAAATATCTTTTCATGGGCCTCAGCTGGGGCTCGACACCAAGACAGACAGACTGACTGACCGTCAGTTGTAACACGACCACGACCTTGACCTTGACCTTGAGGTTGAGGTTGAGGTTGGGCTGGGTGTGGGTTCGCACGTTTCCATACTCTCATCCTCAGTACCTCCTGCCCTACCCTGTAAAATGAATTCTTCAGAGGAGCGGTTTGCACAGCCCAATGAGGAAGATGCTACATTTTAACTACACTTTGTGGCTTCCATGAGGGATTACTCCACAGATGGCGCTACAGATTTATTTTATATTTTCTTGTTAACTCTCGCTGAATTAGCTTGGTCTCAATTGATTAAATACCCTAGTGACCCCTAAGGGTAGGCAGGGTGGGGGACAAGGTAACTTCTAAAGCATACGCCAGTGCCTTACCAAAGGCCCACCATGGTTATGACAACTGTCCCCCTTCGTCTTCCACATTACCCACCGCTTGGTTCCTACAAAATTCCTCTTTACTTCTTTCTTCGTTTCAAAGTCATTTTATGAATGACGGTTGGCCAGTCACTTTCTCTTAATTTAGAGCCCATTCACACTTTCATGACCAGATCTTAGTCCTATTTCCCCAAACCCCCGTTAAATATCTCGTAATTTTAATATCGCTCGTATTTCCCAAAGCCCCCGTTAAATATCCAATTATTTCTTGATCACCTATATCTCCATCAATAGAACATCATTACTTCATCGTCCATAGTTTCCAGAAGCGTCTTTAGTAAACCGCAATAATAATATTATTATTATTACTGTTGTTATTATGATTATTATTTATTTAACCTGCAAATTGGTTTTTACCCGGTGGCAGTGGTACTACAAAAGAAATAACACATAATAACACAGCACACAAAACTACACAAACAATGAAGGACACACTACACACAGTGAATACAATGCAAATACAACTATAATACAATTACTACTACAATTACTTCACTGCTCCCAGTTCCTTAGACACGCTCAAAATTGTCCCTTCTGAATGAGAGACCGCTACTGTTGTAAGCACTTAATCCACTGCTGCAGAGACTGAATCTTGTACGCACTCAAGTCACGCAGGCTTCCCAGTGGACCCATTGTCGCAGGACATACCGTGCTGATCTTGTTGCATCCGGTGCGTGCTGCACGGCCGGTGAAATCTCCGCATCTCGTCACAAAGCGACCATTTCAGCAAGCACACTAAGACCCGCGACCCTGTGAGGCTCACCTAGTCTCCTACCAAATGGGTGCCGGGGTAAAGCGACCGGGGCGTGAAGCTGAACACTCCGTCTAGTGCCAAAGTGCCATATATTCATGGTGTGGTAATTTATTAATTAATTAAGGCCAGGGATAAATTTAGAGGCACGCGGTAGCGCAGTTGGTCGAGATACTATGCTACGAGCCGGAGGGTCGCGGGTTCGAGTCCCGATGAGGTCACTGGATTTTTCAATTGGCCTGATCCTTCCAATCGTACCCTGTGATAAGGCAGCACTATAGCTCAAGCGGTTAGTCGCTGGCTTCCCATCGCGGCGGCCCAGGTTCGATCCCGGGTCTGGTCAAGTGGGATTCTTGGTGGACAAAGTGGCGCTGGGGCTGGTTTTCTCCAAGTACTTCGGTTTCACCCGCCAATCTTGATTCCACCAAATTCTCCATCATCATAATCACCCGGGGCAGGTACAATAGGCCAATCCGTGGCCGCCGTGCCGAGTGGACCCAGGTGGACTCCACCCCCACTAAGCTAAAATGGCCCTGTGGTCGACTAAATTTCTAACAGAAATGAGTACCAGGAATCTTCCTGAAGGTACAAGACGGGCGGCCGGCGCGTAAGCCTGACAACCTCACCACCGTCTGGGAGCCGATTGTTTAGAAAATTTGGGAGCCTCGACGTCTCACAACCCTATGGGTTTGCACGGCCTGTTACAGGAATAGCTTTGGTTTAGGCTTTTTACGGTTCATATATCCGCACCAAAATACGTACATTGAATACTCACAGAATAGACACGATATACTGAAACAGTAGAACTACTTTACGCAGCGTATTAATACTCGCCAGTTCCTTGCTGTGGAAATCCTAACTGTGTAAGGACAATGATAAACAGCACGCCTATAAAGTGTTTTGTATAACCTACATAGAAGGAAGTATATACCATGTAATATGAATTAATTATGTATTTATTCTAGCTCAACTGACGGCATTACCAGTACCGTCGAATAGAATGACGGTTGCGGACTGAAGAGTTTGCAATGTTAGGCGAGTGTTTTAATGAGCGGCCGCAAAAAGCAAAAATCTTCCCTCACCCCGGTCCCTCTCTCCTCCTTTACCTTACCTCCTAATTTCTTTCCATTTTCTTTTTCACAAAAATCCTACTGGTTTTGAACCAGGAACCTTCTGAACACTAGGCTGATGTCTTATCTCTAGACCACCAGCACCACTGAAATTTATTTTCTTTAATATTCCTCTTAAGCTATATCTGTTGTTATAATTACAGAAAAATCTTATTAACTCCATTTGTATTTTATAAAACTTTCGTTGGTTCCGAACCTCGGAACTTTGTATTATTATGCCGGTGTTTTACCGATAGGCCACCAATGCCACTGAAATTTTCGGCCTTTAATCTTCTTCTTATGTTACATCTCGCTATATAATTCCATAAAAATCTCATTACAAAAATTCTTACAGTCTCGAACCACGGACCTACAATTTACAACGCCGGTGCATTACTTCTAGACCACCAGATCACCATTCTACAGTCTCCTGCACTCCTCCTCATATTGTACGACTTGGTTTATAGCTGCAGGAAACTCATTTACACGTATTTATTTACTTTTCTATATCTAGTGACAAAAGACACCGTGGTCTTGAACCTCGTACCTTCCCAATACTATGCCAATGTCTTACCCATGTACCACCAGATCTATACAAATTTGTTACCTTCACCTTCCTCATACAGTACCAATTGCTTCCTACATGCACAAATTTCTTAAGTTTTTTCCCCCCACCAAAATAGTTATGTCTTCGAACCACGTAACTTCTACACCATACACCAGTGCCTTACCAAAGGCCCACCATTGTTATGACACTATTCGCCTTCGTCTTCCACATATCTCACCGCTTCGTTTCCTTTCGGAGGCACATACTGCTTTCATCTTCAGAAGGGCTTCTTGCTCAACATTCTCTTCGACCCTGATAATGGAGGCAGTGTGTGGCTCCGGAAAGTCTGTGAACTTCTTCTGGGATCCGCAGCGTATGCTTCAGTGACTTTCCTTTTCGGGAGGGTGGATGTGCGCCCCATAGCCGTTTGCAGCATGAAGAGGGAAAATCGGTGGCATATACGAATCCAGCCGTGTAGTACTTCGCTCTCATGCAAGAGGCCTCCTGCGATCCTCCTCATATTCTACGACTTGGTTTATAGCTGCAGGAAAATCATATTTATTTACTTTTCAATTTTTATCGATAAAGACACCGTGGTCTCGAACCCCGTGTATTCCCAATACTACGGGTCCATCCCATCTCACTTGTCACAGTCAGTTACTTTCTATATTTCGTCCTTCCTCCTCTAAACTACATGACTCGACCTTTATAGCTATACATATATACTGCATATGGCTTTATTGGCAATATATATAAGACCCCTGTCAGTCCACAATAGATTCTGCCTTATTTTCATTAGCTCGCGCTAGACCGGCAATTTAGTCACCCCAACGATCGTAAGCTTCGCCGCCACGCCACAAAATTTAAGCCTCGTGTTTTGCCAGGCTTCGACTTAGCCAGTATTCCGAACATTTTTATTTCCACGGTCAGCTGACCGCTCTACGCGTTTGGGACATTGCTGTGGTTGCGGAGAACCTCGTGTTCTAGACGCTGCACTTCCGAAACGTGGGTATTTTCCGCAAATTCCCAGGCAAGCATACGGCATTGCAGACATAAATAATGCTCTGTGTGCGGTACATTTGATCTTAGAGCTTAATCGCTCACTTTTCAATAAAGGACATGCTCTAATAAATGTTGTGAAGGCATTGGCTTCGATCATTTCTGTATCTAATCCTCTTACCGAAGAATGAACATAAGTATAGAGTTGGCCTGAAAGAAATAGTTTAAGTGACTCGTGTTCGTGAAACTTACACGCGCAGCCCCAAAAAAAGTCGACAACGCGTGCAAGTTTAGAACTTCAAGTTCCACAGAAGACTGTGTGGAATATCTTGCTTAAACGTTTATGAATGTTGCCTTACCGCTTGAAATTATTGCAAAACCTCAATGAAAACGACAAAATTCTCTGTCACTCGTTCTGTATGACCATGCAGAAACGGAATAAAAGAAGCAACGGTTTCTTTAACCGGTTAGTTTCAGGTAACGACTGAACGTTCCACATTAGCGGTACGGTGAACAAACACAACGTTCGTGTATGGGGAACTGAAAACCCGAGAGCCTTAGTAGAGCATGTGAGGCATTCACCTAAAGTGAACGTTTCTTGTGCTGCATCCCGTAAAAAGGTATACCCATGTAAACTTCAGGGCGTACTTTTAAAACCATATGAGTACCTCGGCCATGCTATTAAAACTCTTCTTTCTGTAGAACTTTGAAAGTGTCTTTTTCTTTTAGGCTAATCCTGTATATTATATTTGACTCACGACGGGGGTCTTTGGTCCGTTCAACGTGAGATGAGCCTCAACCTATCTAACTCTCCGACTTAAATAGATGCCTCCAGTATTATTTTCTTTTATTTGTTCTCACTCGCATATAAACAGGTGTCATCCACAAACAGACCTAGATATACGCTAGTACATGCACTCCTGCTTCTCTGAGCGCAAACATTTCGCCTTCGACCGAAACTCAATCT
>NW_019742973.1:689447-695523 GCF_002891405.2 Cryptotermes secundus | reverse complement strand
GGGGGGGGGGGAATGTGCTAAGAGGATTGATTATACTATCGGAAATTCTAATTTGGACAATTTATATAACAAGCCAGAGTGACATGTTATCAAACGCCTTTCAGATTTCCAAGATTACCGCACCCGTAGGCATATTGTTTTTGAAATTTTATGGTCGCATAATTCGTAAGCTACACACTGAAGATTCGCGCTGCGACTTGCTTTTCCATCTAGCTTTGCACGCACTGTCGTATGGTCCCTGGCTACAGAGAAAGCTCCACTACAATTTATGATGTTAAAAGTTGCAATTTTTCTAACTTCAACAATTATAAAATAATCCACAGATCACACGACAAGCCCAAAATCAGCCAATCTAACCCCTTCCAAATTCAAACACCACTTTGTTACGAATTGATTGCTACGGGGGTGGGGGATCCTAATGGGCCGGGTAGGCCATTACTGCCCGTCTCAGTTTATACATAATACAATTGCGTTTATTGCTGGTATAATATAAATAAAATACAGTGGAGCTAGTGGAAGGTCCTCACTACCCCAGTCCACTCCGGAGGGGCCCAAACTCTTCCGTTCCGCCGTATCCTTTTTTTGATTTGGTGGAAGTTACTTCGGCAAGGTAGGGGGCCTCCCCTTACCTGAGTGGGGTCAAACAGCTCGGTAAGCCCGTATTCCGTTACTTACCGCCCTCTGGCCCAAGTTCGAAACCCCCCATTTATTTCCTCCAAGGTAGGGCCCTTCGGGGCGCCCACAACTCCCGGCCGGCTGCTCCTGCGGTTCCGTGTACTGCGGCGTCGTCGCTCCCCTAGGAGCCTCCACTACCTCTCTCTCCAATGCCTCGTTACCCACTGCCTCCTCTGGCTGCCGCTACATGTTCCCTCCTGCTAGCCCCCACCCCAGGCGGTAGGGGGTGGGCCGCGGATACAGGGCTGCCAGGCGTCTCCCTAGGCAGTATTGCCAGATCCCCGAGGCTTCCCCAACGTAGTTTCGGTAGGAGCGTAGGGCTCGTAACAACTTACCATATTAAACACATTTTTTACATTAATATACATAAATCGATCACATCTCATTGTACTCAGCTTTGGCCTTGTTACCTTGGTTAGTTCCCACTGCAAGAGGAGTATTTGAGTAGCTTCGAATTTGCACATTTGTCATGAAATGTACTGCACACAACAAAGCAAAACACATGCCGTGTGTTTTGTGTTCGTACACAGCCTTAATATCCAAACGGTTTCTACTGCAAATACACTGTACTAAAATGCACATCTTATACTGATCACAGCCTACAATGCATAATTCTGTACTGATATGAGTAGCCTCAGAAGTCTTTTCAAGAGAATTTCAGTATATTCACATGGCTCATTGCCTTGCACTGCTATGCTGCAAACCCAAAGTATACCCAAATATGAAGAGATGGTGAAATCATAAACAGAGCCTGGTGGGAAGTATACAAAAGCAAAACTTAAAATTAGTATGAGGACAGGGATCAACTTAGGAGGGATCTGAAAACAAACCAAATCCTATAAAACGCTATATTATACATTCATGAAAAATACAAGAAAAACCTTCGTGCACAAATGATCAACAAAAGACACAGTGTGAAAACTTGGATAGGGGTGGGTTCAGCATGGGCTACAAGCTTTTATTTCAATCCAAATGGTACATAATAGTACATGTGTCTGTGGGAAGTAAAGTCATGTTGCAACTGACGGTCAGTCAGTCTGTCTGTCGTGGTGTCGAGCTCCAGCCGGGGATCATGACCAGATACTTCTTTCGAATGAAAGTTACTGTCTTGTCTATGTGGGGCGCCCTCTCTGACGAGAGGTCTGGTCTGTCATTTGTCAGTCAGTCTGTATTAATATGTCCACTGTCTGTATTGTAACGGCAGCAACCACCGCCATGTCCCTCAACCAGACCCCCTTCTTTCCTTTTCCCCCTCTCCGCATGCCCTACGCTTGCGCCCTTCATCCTTTCACCAGGGACTGAGAGGCTCGTCTGAACACTGGAGGGCCATTCTGCTGCACGCCGTGGAAGAGTCTGGTCTCGACCCCAAATTATTTTTTGGAATTTTGGTTTACTAAATTAACGGCGGAGTTGGTGGACGCTTGTACGTTGTGCCGTCCTCATCTGGGGCAGTTTGTATTTTTCTAATCAATTATATTATTATATTGTTATATTCATTTGGTGTCTGTATTGTTAATATAGTTTCCTATCCCAAACCACTTTTCGGTCCTTGGGCTTTGGTACGTTTCAGTATTTACATAAATTTACAATACACACTTATTTCTTACTTTATGTACAATATATACAAGCCTCAGGCAGTCCAGGCTCAGTACAGCAGATCACGCCCTGTTTCCAGTATTATTCGCTACCACGGCAGTCCAGTCACTTGAACGGTCGTATGCCTGACCGCCGCCAAGTTTAAGCCTCTTATACTTTCTGTGGCGGGCTAGGCCTTGTCCGATGTTGCTAACATTCTCTTGATTTTGTAAGACTTCTGCTTGTTGCCTGCATAATTTTTTTATAAACTCATATACGTACGGGATTTCGAATGTCATGTGCAAATCGCGGACCGGTGTGCGTCTCGGAAAATTGCCAATGGTGCGGAGAACCTTGTTTTGAAGGCGCTGCAATTTCACTAGATGGGTGTCTGCCGCAAACTCCCAGGCGGGACTAGCATAAGTCATTACGGATCTAATGAGAGCTTTATGGAGGGTAATTTTAATGTTAGCGCTCAATCGCTGACTTTTGAATAGGGAATATACTCTAATGAATCTTCTGAAGGCCTTCGCTTCGATCATTTCTGTGTGCAATCTCCATGAAACTCTTTTATCGAAGATTACAACTCGATATTTTGCACTATTTACATATGGAATATTTCGTCCATTTAGAGTAAGAGAAGACTCGGGCAGTCGCCGACCATGAGAGAAGTAGACCCCTGAGTCTTATCTTCATTAAGTTTTATATTTCAGCTCTCACGCCAGGTCTCCATTGAGCTGAGACCACGCTGGAGTTTTCTAACAGTAAAACCCACCTTGCGATCTGTCGCATATAGACAGGTGTCGTCCGCAAAGAGGGCCAATTGTACACCATGAGTTTGGGGGGCATCATTAATATATAACTTGAAAAGAGTAGGGGAAAGACCGAACCTTGTGGCACCCCTGCTTGCATTTCCCTTGGCGCTGACATGTCGCCTTCAACCGAGACTCTGAATTTACGTTTAGATAGAAAGGACCCAATAAGTATGGTCAAACTCTTCGAGAATTCCAATTTCGATAACTTATACAGCAAGCCTGAATGCCACGCGGTATCAAAGGCTTTTTCGATGTCATCGAACACCGCCGCCGTAGACATTTTATTGTTGAAATTAAGGGTCACGTGGTCCGCCAGCCTCATACATTGCAATGTCGCGCTGTGACGTGCACGAAAACCAAACTGGCTTGCGTTGAGCAGGCCTCTTTCTTCAATATGTTTACGGTGGAATTTCAAATGAACCCCTATCTATGTACATAACGGATATCAAGGAAATGGCCGCTGTTCTTAAGCAGGATGCTAATGAGGCTGCGGTAGTCAGGAATATTCTTGACGGACTCCATCCTCAGGAGCGGAATCGCCTAGTTTTCTGCGATGCCCCGACAACCTATGCGGAATTAGATAATATGTGCATATATGCAAACAGTATTCTGCGTAATGACCAGAATGATACCTCCCAAACGGCGACTGCATCGAACTCGCCGACACTTTCCGGTCGGCACGTGTCCGCTGCGCCTGTTTCGGCCCGCCCGAGGACCGTCTGCTATCGGTGCAATAAACCCGGTCACACTCGCAAGGACTGTTATGTCCGGTTACCCACCTCAGCTACTGAGAGTGCTCGACCGCAGCCAAATACTCTTTAACCAGCACGTAACCCAGCCCCTCCTCGTGGGAATCGCCCACCTCGAAGTCCCACCTTGTTCAGCCACTCTATTTCCAACTCGCAAAATCAACGAATACAGGGGGTTCTACAATATAGTTTACCCTGTCTTCAGGTGGAGCTCGCATTTGGACCCGTTTGTGCTCTCTTAGACTCTGGGGCTGTCCGTTCTTTGATGTCCGACGTTGCCTATAACTCCCTTATGAAAGCACTCCCTTCGCTGCACACTTATCCCGTGACGGTAAAGTGTGTTACTGCCTCTGCTCAGACTTTCCCAGTTCATACTGCAGTCAAGTGTAAGATCCGGATTGATCGTTATACATGGAAAGTCCCATTTTACGTTGTTCCCGGCTTGATTCAGCCCGTCATTTTGGGTGCTGATTTTTTAGGGAAAACGGGTTTGATGATTGATGTTCAGCAGGGGCACGCGTTTTTTAGATTCGATCCCACTAACAGGTTGCATTTACTGGGGCGAAGTCCTCCCGACGATAAGTCGTGGGTGTGTGCGGCCACGTCAGCTAACCCGGATCTGTCACATTTGGAGGACAATTACTCTACCCTCCTGCGCTCCCTCATCGACGACTTTCCTGATGTCTTAACCCCAAGATTGGGGCTCACTACACTCTTGCAATATGACATTGAGTTACTTGATCCATCCCCTGTCAAGATTCCTCCCTACCGGCTCATGCCCCCAAAAATGGACATATTACGACAGCATATCCGTCTTATGCTCGATGAAGGCATTATACAACCTTCCACTTCACCTTATTCCAGCCCTATATTCTTGGTGCCTAAAGGGCAAGATGGGTTTCGTCCGGTTATTGATTATCGGGCTCTGAACAAGAAGATCAAAATTGAATCGGTCCCATTGCCAGACATCCATTCATGTTTTCACTGGTTTAAGACCGCCAAAGTGTTTACGTCGCTTGACCTCAATTCGGCGTATCACCAGATTGGGTTAACTGACCGGTCGAAACCCCTGACTGCGTTCGCCACCGACTGGAATTTGTACGAGTACACTAGGGTACCATTCGGGTTGGCAACTGGAGCCCAGGTGTTGACCCGTTTGTTGGACAAAGTGTTTTCCGACTTAAAATTCAACTTCGTATTTCACTATCTTGACGATCTGGTCGTCTACAGTGATTCGTTTGAAGAACACGTACTTCATCTGCGTGAGGTTTTTCTCAGATTGCGCAACGCAGGATTAACCGTTAATCCCGCAAAGGTTAGATTCGCCACGCCTCACCTGTCTTTCCTGGGGCACATCGTGGGACCCTCCGGTATTTCTGTTGACCCAAGCAGAACCGACGCCATTAGAAGGTTCCCGCCTCCCAGGGACGTTAAAGGGGTCGCCAGGTTTATTGGCATGGTGAATTTTTTTCACAAATTCATTCCTCATTTCGCCGAGCGCGCCGCCCCCCTTAACCTACTCAGAAAGAAAGACGTCAAATTTCAGTGGGGGCCTGATCAGATACGAGCATTTCAGGATTTGAAGCTCGCCATTACCAACCCCCCGGTCCTCCGCACTGCCGACTTCTCCCGCCGGTTCACGCTCCAGACTGATGCTAGTTCGGTGGCGGTCGCGGCGGTGCTGTTACAGCAGTTTGATGGTGAGCTCCAGCCTATTGCTTACGCCTCACGCACATTATCCCACCCTGAGAGAAAATTTTCAACGTACGAACTCGAGTGCTAAGCAGTCCTCTTTGGCTTGGAGAAATTTAGGCCGTACCTAGAACACCTCGAGTTCGATCTGCAGACCGACAATCAGGCTCTCACGTGGTGTCTCTCCCATCCCCGCCAACTCGGGAGAATTGGTCGTTGGGTTGTGAGATTGTCCTCATTCAAATTTAATGTGCAGCACATTAGGGGAACCCAAAATGTCATCGCAGATGCTCTCTCGCGCATGTATGACCCCAGCGCCGAAAACCCTGTATGTTCGCTACTTTTGGATTTCCCTGTCCTATTCGAGGATATTGCCACGCACCAGAGGAAGGACCCAGAAATTTGTCCCATTATGGACCAGTTGTCACTGGGGCAAGAAGTGCCCGGATACTCTCTACTTAGGAGCGTACTTTATTGCAAGGCTCGTTTTGACGGTCGGCCTAAGATCGTCATCCCTCAGGCCTTAATTCCGGCCCTCTTTAGTTATTTCCATGACTCGCCCTGTGGGGG
>NW_019742973.1:684666-687186 GCF_002891405.2 Cryptotermes secundus | reverse complement strand
AGGCGCTGCAATTTCACTAGATGGGTGTCTGCCGCAAACTCCCAGGCGGGACTAGCATAAGTCATTACGGATCTAATGAGAGCTTTATGGAGGGTAATTTTAATGTTAGCGCTCAATCGCTGACTTTTGAATAGGGAATATACTCTAATGAATCTTCTGAAGGCCTTCGCTTCGATCATTTCTGTGTGCAATCTCCATGAAACTCTTTTATCGAAGATTACAACTCGATATTTTGCACTATTTACATATGGAATATTTCGTCCATTTAGAGTAAGAGAAGACTCGGGCAGTCGCCGACCATGAGAGAAGTAGACCCCTGAGTCTTATCTTCATTAAGTTTTATATTTCAGCTCTCACGCCAGGTCTCCATTGAGCTGAGACCACGCTGGAGTTTTCTAACAGTAAAACCCACCTTGCGATCTGTCGCATATAGACAGGTGTCGTCCGCAAAGAGGGCCAATTGTACACCATGAGTTTGGGGGGCATCATTAATATATAACTTGAAAAGAGTAGGGGAAAGGACCGAACCTTGTGGCACCCCTGCTTGCATTTCCCTTGGCGCTGACATGTCGCCTTCAACCGAGACCCTGAATTTACGTTTAGATAGAAAGGACCCAATAAGTATGGTCAAACTCTTCGAGAATTCCAATTTCGATAACTTATACAGCAAGCCTGAATGCCACGCGGTATCAAAGGCTTTTTCGATGTCATCGAACATCGCCGCCGTAGACATTTTATTGTTGAAATTAAGGGTCACGTGGTCCGCCAGCCTCATACATTGCAATGTCGCGCTGTGACGTGCACGAAAACCAAACTGGTTTGCGTTGAGCAGGCCTCTTTCTTCAATATGTTTACGGGGGAATTTCAAAATTACTTTTTCAAATAGTTTTCCTGTCGTGCACAGGAGGCTGATCGGACGTAAATTTTGATGAAATTTCGGGTCTTTACCCGGTTTAGGTAAAGTTATTATTTTTGCTTCCTTCCAAGTATTTGGAAAGTGAGAGAGCCGAAAACAGTGATTGAATAAGTGAGTTAGGTGAACGAATGGTCGCCTTGGAAAGTGCCTGAGGCATTCATTTGGGATGCCGTCAATTCCACAGGCCTTTTTAATTTAATAGATTTTATTAATTTCTGTATGTCACATGGTCTGATCTTTTGAGTGGGTGTGTCGTCTATAGTTTCCAGGAGAGCTTGAACTCTAGCCTCCATCCGCCGTTCATGATTATCGTCACACAGATCATGTGGCGAGAACTGAATTTCCAAAGAGTCGGCAATTGAGTTGGCTTTTTCAGAAGGGTGAAATTTAAGGCCAGAAGAACAATGAATAGCAGATGGCGCCCTTGGTCCGTCTCTCTTAAGAAGAGATTTCGCAATGGGCCATATATACTGAGGTGTGACTTCAGCGTTACCTATTTTTGTTTCCCACCGTTCAAGTGCCTTTCTTCGGGTCATTCGCCTGATCGATTTGGTGACCCAAAAGACTGCCGTTTCACAAGCTGGATCCATGGTTTCTTGCCACAGTTTTCGTAGCATCTGCTTATGTTTTAACAGGCAACCTAGACCAGGAAGATCATTGTTTATGTCCAAAAGTGTAACTTTACTTCCCAACAACCTATATGCCGAAGCAATAGAAGCTGCAAGGTCGCGTGCAGCTTTATCGGCTTCTATCCCCGACGTGATTTCTACTTTAGGTGACATTAATTCAGAGGCGAGGCTTTGAAACCGCTCCCAATCTGTAAATTTCTCAATAGGTTCCAATAGATTCCTAATCTTAACCTGATCCAGTATGTGAAATAATATTGGTAGGTGATCTGAATCCAAAATATCAGAGACGATGACATCCGACACGCTGATATTTTTGTGAACCACAATGTCCAGCACGTCACCATTTCCCGCAGGAGAATAATGAGTGGGGCACTGTGGTGCTGAGATTTCAAATTCACTCATATCAAATAAATTCATTAGTTTCAAGCCTGAGGGGTTTGAAACTCTGCTATTCCAAAATGGGTGCTTAACATTAAAATCAACTGCCAAAATAGACTTACGTCTAAAGCTTAAGAGCTCAGTGATGTCAGCATGGCTCCAGGCTCTGCCTGGGGATTAATAAACAGCTGTGTTATGCCGTGGTGACAGGGGGCGTGGAGGTATTCCACCGCTGGCACAATCTGCACTTCAGTCATAGTGGAGGGATAAGGAAACTGCTAAATTACCTCCTCGATCGTTGCTTCATTGGCTAGGGGCACACTGTTCACGGGGCTTGTCAGGAGGGCGCAGTTGCGAAATGTCGTAAGGGAGGAAATCACAACAACAAAAACCCACATCCTCACCCTATATTACTATAACCGAAAAATATACAACTATGTACATTTTAGTAATAAAACAAATAAAGAGCAGACTGGTGTCGGATTACACATTGCACATTCTTAGACGATTCTTGGACCTCATCTTAGCCTTCCTTTCACCCACTTGCGGGTCGCTAGTCTCCTCTTTCTCCTATTCTACTCGTCCACTATATATATA
>NW_019742973.1:675760-684185 GCF_002891405.2 Cryptotermes secundus | reverse complement strand
ACTTTAATAATATCTCAATTATTAAGCATGGCGATAAGAGTAGTTCCACTTACTTTGGGTTGAATCTGCAGACGGATGGCGTTGCCTGGTGTCTAGTAGGTGCCCCTTCCGGCATGGCCTTCGGCCGCAAATTGGCCAAAATTACTGTTTGAATAATCCCTATATTAATTTGCACTCCCGGTTATATATCTTTATTCATGCTAACTCATTACTTTCCCGGGGGGTGCAGTTCCGCCTCCAATGACGTCTTATCCCATGGTGGCTGCCCCCGTTCGTTGGGATCATCGGGGGTGGATACGCCTCTTCTATTGCTAGTCCGTTTGGCTAACACTTTTACCTGCAAACGTTCCCCCATCTTTCTCAAGTGTAGATTCCGCAGAGTTAGCATTTCGATGTACCTTCAATGTCATTCTGCTGACAAGATATCGACGGTCAAAGGCTAACGTCCGTCTAACTCCATACGCAGAAATTCCTTGAAGTTTCTTAACCTTCTTGCATCCTCTTTCGTACGTTTTACAAGTATTTCCCAAAACTGATTCTTTCTAGCCAACATTTCGCCCTAAAATACAAAAAAATTGAATACTCTTTTAACATGTTACCGGGGGTCGGCTTTCAGGGCACAACAAGCTGCAAGCAGTACTTCGCTGTTACCAATTGGTATGCAGACCCCTGTCGCTTCTACTGAACAAGGGGTGGTAGGTCTAAATGTTTATGGGGAATGCCTTTTCTTACTGCAATGGCAGTTCCGCCTCTTCTGCCCGAGTGGCGGTCGATTCTATACAAGTGGTAATTTGGAATAAAGTACCTCTCATGAGGTTTCAGATGTGTCTCTGAAAACAGTGCCACATCTACGTGTAGGTCTTGCAGCTGTTTACTGATCTCATAGCGCTGCCTCCCAATGCCATTCTCATTAAATGCTATGACTTTGAGGGGCATATGAACTCTAGTAGCCATTCTGTTTCATAAGGTTTAGAACATTTGGTAATGGCCATTATTTTGTCCTCCTCGGACACTGCACCACTGACCTCTGTCATAATCTGCTCTACTACAGTCACTACTCTCAACATATTGTCGAGAGACTGACCGTTTACATTAGTAGCCTGAACTGACTGAACTGACTTACCTGTTTCTTTCTGTAGTGCAGGGGCCGGTACAATCTGCTTCTTTGTTGTGGCTGGAGCCACTGGAATATGGCTTTCCTGAGGGCGCTGATGCTGCTCTGCCGCACTGCCTCGGAGTGCCGCCGCGAAGGAGACACCTGGAGTTACGGTGGCTGATGAGAACACCCTCCTTGTAGTTTTGGACGTTCTCTGAGCCTTCCTTCTCTGTTGTTCCTCTTTGGCATGTTTGCAACCCCAATAATTGGCGGGATGTGGCTTTTCTCCCTCTGCCAACCGGCAGTTGCAGCATACTGGGGTGGAGGCAGAGTTCTCCTTCTCTCGGCACTCCTTGTGTAAGTGGCCACCTCCGCACCACAAACAACGTGGGGGCTGTTTGCAGTTAGCCCAAACGTGGCCGAACTGCTGGCAGTTGTAGCACTGTGTGAGCCCAATTTGTGCTTTGTACGCCTCTACCTTGATGGCAATGTGGCAGAGGTTGGTCAGTCGGAAGATTTCTTGGGACTTCTCCGTTCTAGGAAGTGTGACAAGGAACAAGGGAAGGTAAATGGTATTTGTTCCTTCTGGAGGAGTCCGAAGACTGGTCGTCATTTGTTTGACGCTAATGACGTCAAACCCCAGACTCACCAGACCGTCAGAATTATCTTCCTCTGGAGTATTTTTGTGGAAGGTGATGGATAACAGCTTTGATGGGTTTCTCAGACTTGCGATATTATGTAAAGTACGATAGATTGTTACTTTCTAGGAAAGTTTTGATGGCTGAGAAGTCTGTCATTTTCTTCGTGACAATTCTTGTCCCGCTCCTGGTGTTGCGGAACTCAAAATTGCCCGTGACTAGTTCTTTGACCTTCCTCTGCAACTTCATCATGTTTGTCGTGGAGGTTAGTACAATTGGAGGCGGCCTACCTGGATTGTCCGATGGCTGCTGCTCTCCCGACTTGTTGGTTGGCTCTTCCACGTCCATCCCTGACGTCCTCAGGGGCGCAAAGTTCTTTGTTTCTACTTTATTCTTGGATTTTATTCTAGGACCCCTGGGGCTAGGTGATGGCTTCGGTTTTTTAGTTTGTTCTCCTGAGGAGGTTCGCTTTCCTCTCCTTTGCTCGCGAAATTCCTCGGCTGAATCTTTTTCTTCCAGCAGGAGAGAGACTCGCATCTCCCTGTGGATGGCAGCATAGAGGCACAGCATGGCTGTAAAGAGCGCCTTGCCGTCGAGGTGCTTACACAATACTGTCCTCTCGGCCTTGGATTTTGATATAAGTTTATTCCATACTGTGCCGTTTCCGTTTATTGAGGGCGATGTATGGATAAGCTGCCCTATAGTTTGTAATCCTTTCCCCAGTAAGTCGATATCTTTCTGGCAGTCAGGATTACTGTTTCTTAAGTTTACGTGGTTTCTGTCAAAGGAAGCCACGATTGCATTCCACCGCGTTTCACAACAGTCGGCTTCGTCATTTCGCCTGCTTGATAGTCCGTTGCAGACGGGACGGCCCCACCTCCGATGCACTAGCCACGCACTATACACTGATAGCAGAATAGTCAACCAGGCAAGCTGCAGACGAACACACTCCGAGTCTATGTTCATCTGACACAGCTCAAAAACTCCTTCGATAAGCGTCTCTCCAACTAATCTCCTGAACTGCAACCTCAGAATCTCACTCCTGCCGAACCTCAATCAACCAATCCTCGAATCCTCTCTCACATTTGAATCCACTCAATCTGAAATCTCTCACCAAACGTGTATGATCAAAATCGATCATCTGGTGTCTGTTGGAACATCCCACATATCATATTTATTCAGCACCCACTTTCCACCTCACTTTTCACCATCACGCGCGCTAACTATACGCATTGCTTCCAACGCTCACATTTAATTGCACTCACTGCCTAGTCCACATTCAATCATTACACGCGCTAGCCAATCAGCGATCTGCAAATTTCGCTCCTCCATCACGCATGATATGAAAGGCGGAGCACAACCTCGCAAGTCAGTCAGGACAGACCCAGTCGAGTCAGAGTCAGAGTGATTCGAGTTTCGACCTGAGTCAGTGTCAGTGATTCGATCAGAGTAGGTTCGACTAGTAAGTGGTCAGTCTGCGGATTATTCACATAGTGCAGAAATTTTCGAGAGTGATTGAGATGAGTGAGATTCGAGGAGTGTAAGATTCGAGAGTTAGTACTGGAGTTAGATTCAGGTATTTTAGTCTTAGTAAGTTACAAAGAGATTTTGTGAGATTTGTGTTGTGTACTTTGTTGCGTTCGGGCATAGTTTGAAGTGCTGCCGTGCTTCGGCCAGTTGGCCTTAGGCATGGCGCTGTTGGCGCCCACTCAGTGCGAGGTACGATGGCGTTCCGTGCTGGCTTCCTTTGACAAGCAACATGAAATGTTACTAGCCAACAATCACGATGTAACGGAAGAGATCAACTTAATTCGGATGGCGCTCGTGAAAACAGGACAGCTCATCCAATCTTCTCCGCAGGAAAATGGCAACGGAGATACCTGGAAACGCCTGCTAGATAAAGCAAAGTCTGAGAAGACAATATTATGTAACATCTGGACGGGAAGGCCCTGTTCACTGGAATGCTGCGACTCTACGCAGCAATACACAGGGAACTGATGGAGTCTGTCCTGCTGGAAACCACCCAAGACACAGAGGATGCGCCCCACAGCAGACGTCGAAAAAGAAACAGCGACTTTGACGACGGCAACAGCAGCACCAAGAAGGAGGCAAAGGGAAGAGCTAGACCACTCCCGGTCTACCAAATGCCGCGGCCTGTAGCAACAAAGAATTTCTTTGCCCCTCTCAGGTCCGTACCCATTGACGGTAGAGAAAGTGGTGAAGGGCCATCTACAGAAGAAGATACTGGCAAAGGCAGACTACCACCTATAATCCTAACTTCTGAGGCTAACCTCCTTAGCCTTCAGAAAGAAATGAAAGCTGTTGTGACAGGGGAATTCTTCCGGAACACCGCATCTGGTACCCGAATCACAACCACAATATGGCAGATTATAAAGCGACACAGAACCTACTGAGTCAAAAAGGTCTCCCCTTCTTTACCTTTTACACCAAAGGAGACAAGCCTGTGAAAGCTGTTATCAGGCATCTGCCAAGTAACATCTCGTCAGAAGTCATCAAAGCGGCCCTCCAGGAGCTGGGCTACGATGTCATCAGCGTCAAGCAAATGACGGCGAAACGTCCTTCTCTGACAGAAGGAGACACCCTCGCATCCCTTCCCCTTTCCTTGGTACCCTGGCGAGAAACCACAAAACCCAGGAAATCCTCAAAATCACCAACCTCTGCAACATAATTGTCAAAGTACAGGCTTACAAATCAAATAATGGTCTCACCCAGTGCTACAACTGCCAGCGTTTTGGCCACATTTGGGTCCACTGCAGGCATCCTCCTCGATGACTATGGTGTGGGGGTGGTCACCGCCACAGTGAATGTCCGGAAAAGGAGAATACCGAGAGAACCCCAAGATGCTGCACCTGTGAGTTGAAAGATGGGGAATCATCACATCCAACCAACTACAGGGGCTGTCGTCATGCGAAGGAGGAGCTGCGGCGAAGGAAGAACAAACGCGTGACAAATCAAGGGTCTTCAGGAAGAACGTTCTTCTCCAAATATGCAACAGCCGAGCGGACGTTCGCCTCTGTTCTACACAGCTCGGTGGAAGTGAAGCAACCCTCAGCGCAGCAGAAGGCGTCTAAAAGTCCCCAGAATCAACACATCAACATCAAAGTTTCAGGTCAGTCAGTGCAGGAAAAAATTGTAAATAGTAATGCAACGGACGATATGTTCGTTGCCTTCACTATGGTTCAGCAGATTATGACAGGGCTCTCGGGTGCTGCATCAGAAGAGGAAAAAGTTGCAGTTATCACCGAGGCTGTTTTTAATCTACTGACTCGCAATGGTGGTAACAGTCCATAGGCCTCTGAAAATTGTAGCGTTCAATGCCAACGGCATTGGAAGACAGGCCTTTGAGCTACGAAAACAGATGCAAAACCTAAAAATAGATGTGGCCCTTTTCTCGGAGACACATCTGAAACCACATATGAGGTTCTATATTCCAAATTATCAAATATATCTGTATGATCGGCAGGATGGGCATAAGGGCGGAATTGCCGTTGCAGTCCAAAAGGGAATCCCACATACTCATGTTAACCTGCCTCCCCTCCTTCAGTAGAAACAACGGGGGTCTGCATACCGATTGGTCATACTGAAATGCTGCTTGCATCTCTTTATAAATCTCCATTTAGAGCGTGGAGAGACGCAGACATCACAGAGCTCCTAAACTTTAGAACAAAATCCATTTTGGCAGGTGATCTGAACGCAAAGCGCCCTGTTTGGAATAGTAACGTCGCAAACCCTTCAGGTTTGAAGCTTTTAGATCTATTTGTTAATTGTAATTTTGAAATTTCGGCCCACAATATCCTACCCACTTCGTTCCAGATGGGAGAGGTTATGTTCTGGAAACTGTGGTCCATAAAGATGTTCGGCTTTCAGGGGTCAGAGTTCTGGACATCATGGATTCAGATCACCTACCTATAATGTTTTGCATCTTGGATCATGTTAATGCCAGGGAAATCTTGGATCCAGTTGAAAAATTCACAGCTTGGGAGCGGTTTCAAGGCCTCGCCTCTGCCCTAGTATCCCCAAGAATCAAAATTAATTCATCTATTGAAGCTGACAAAGCAGCTCGCGAATTTGCATACTCTATAGCATCAGCATATAGGCTGTCGACAGAAGCAACCACAACCTCATTTCGTAATCGCGACCCATCTGGCCTAGACCGAATACTCAAGCACAAGCAGAGGCTCAGAAGACTTTGGCAAGAAACCCGGGATCCAGCGTGCAAAACGGCAGTGGACTGGGTCACTAAAATTATAAGGAGAATGGCCCGGAAGAAGGCACTTGAACGGTGGGAAACCAAGATAGAGAACTGTGAGATTACACCTCGTGCAATATGGCCTATTGCGAAATCCCTTAAAAAGAGGGGTGGACCAAAGGCACCAACTGCAATTCATGGGCGTTTCGGACCAGTATTTTTTCCAAACGGAAAAGCCAATATAATTCCAAATTATCTAGAAAACCTGTTGAAGCCGCATAAACTGTGATACTGACCATGAACGGCGGGTGGAGGCCAGAGTCCAAGCTCTGCTGACTACAGTCGAAGAAAACCCCTCACCTAAATATCGACCATGTGACGTCTCCAAAGAAATTCGATCCCTAAAATTAAGAAAGCCCTGCGGAATTGATGGCATTCCAAATGAATGTCTCAGGCACCTTCCAAGAAGAACTCTCGTTCATTTCACGCATTTATTTAACCACTGTTTTCGACTCTGTCACTTCCCGGCACCTTGGAAGGAAGTCAAAATCATAGCTCTGCCAAACACCGGCAAAAACCCAAAAATGCCACAAAATTTACGTCCGATTAGCCTCCTGTCCACTACGGGCAAACTTTTCGAAAAAGTAATTCTAAGATAATCCATGGACACTCAGAGGAAAGAAACTTGCTAACACACAAGTCAGTTTGGCTTTCGTGCGCGTCACAGGACGACACTCCAATGTATGAGGCTAACGGATAACGTCTCTCTTAATTTTAATAACAATATGTCGACGGCTGCTGTATTCTTGGACATTGAAAAGGCCTTTGACACAACATGGCACCCCTGCCTACTATATAAGCTCACAGAGTTACAATTTTCGACCAGTATCGTAAAGCCGATTGCTTCATTTCTAACAAAGAGAAAATTTAAAGTTTCAGTAGAAGGCGAACTTTCTTTGTCCAGGAAAGTAGCGGCAGGGGTGCCACAAGGTTCCGTCCTTGCCCCCGTGCTGTACAGCTTATATATAAATGATGTCCCCGCGGCACCTGGAATGCACATTGCTCTGTTCGCGGACGATACTTGCATATACGCAACAGAGAAACATGAGCGACGAGTTTTCAACAAACTCCAGCGTGGTCTCACTGTCGTGGGGTCATGGTGTCAGCACTGGAACATAAAGATCAATGAAGGGAAGACTCAGGCTATCTACTTCTCCAGAAGGCGTAGAATGCCTGAGGACGCCCTAGATCTAAACGGACGGAACATCCCATTTGTAAATAGTATAAAATATCTCGGTGTCACCTTCGATAGGAGGATGACATGGAGATTGCACGTAGAGAAAACTGCAGCAAAGGCCTTGGGCACGTACATTAGGATATACTCTATATTCAAAAGCGAGCATTTTAGCACACACATTAAATTAATCGTGTACAAAGCACTAATTAGATCAATAATGACCTATGCCTGTCCCACCTGGCGGACACTCATTTGATGAAACTGCAGCGCCTGCAGAACAGAGTTTTCCGCGCTATTGGCAATCCTGACAGGCGCACACCGGTCCACGATTTGCACTTGGCGTTCAAAATTCCGTACGTGTATGATCACATAACTAAATTATGCAGGAGGCAGGCAGATGTCATCCTAAATCACGAAAAACCAAAAGTACGTGCAATTGGACAAGGAGAAGCCAGGCATAGGAAATATAAGAGGCTTAAACTTGGCGGCGGTGAGGCCTACGATCGTTCAAGGGTCTAACTGCTGTTTCGGATTGTTAAATAAATTGATGCATAGGCTGCTGCACATTCCTACACTGACAGATGTCCCTGTACATATTAGTATTAAAACAAAAAATAATAATAATAACAATGTCAGTTATATTATGAAGAGTATTATATTTAAGCATCCTATTACATTCACACAATATGTATGAGACAAACTCCGTCTTAAGTGCAACAATTTAATTTTAGTTCTTTCTTCTTCTCTTCCTCCACACCACATGTTTCGGCCCTAAATGGCCATCATCAGGTGTGTATTCTTACGTAGCTGCTACACTGCCCGTAGTTTAAAATTTAAAAGCACCAGTCTTTCCAATTGTATGTATGTATAAAATCTTTGTTAACCTACACGCGTCAATTTGATTTCTAAAATTGGCACTTTTTTAAAACTTCAATTCAAATTAAAATGTCTATAAATTTTCTGTTTTTTTCTTTTTCAAAATTTTTAAAAATTAAAATTTTCTCGGGGTACACGCCCTATGTCTATAGTGCTGCAGCGGGTACTTCTTGTTTTATCGCTGTTCAGGTATTGTCTGTAATATACTGTATTACTATCTTATGTTATGTTGTTATTCTTATATGTTTATACTGTTATTTGTACTTACTCTGTGTAGGCTCTCTCTGTGTGTGTCGCTGCTTATCTTTAATACGTGTGCTGTCTGGTGTATTGTGTGCTGTGTTTTATGTTGGTGAGTAGGGGGGATG
>NW_019742973.1:628757-675730 GCF_002891405.2 Cryptotermes secundus | reverse complement strand
TTGTTTTCCTTTTTCTGTTATTGGGTATGTGTAGAGTCTATTCATTAAGTAATTAATACCTGACAATTTGTGCTCGAATGGATGGCACGAGCTGTTAGGTATTATGATGTCTGTTTGTGTGGGTTTTCTATATATTTCGAATAGCAAGCTATCTTCATTACGATTTATTGTTATATCTAGAAAGTTAATAGATTCTTGTTGTTCTCTTTCAATTGTGAACTTTATAGTTGGTTGCAATTCGTTAATTTCTTTGAGTGTATGTTCTATGTTCGTTATTTTTTCATCATATATTATTAATATGTCATCAACATATCTAAAGTAAGCCATTATTTGTTGTTTTACTAGAATGGGAAAAATTTGTGTGTGTTCCATATATTGTATATATGTTTCTGCTATTATTGCCGATGTTGGGGCTCCCATAGCTAGACCATCTGTTTGTTTGTAGTAATTTTGGTCAATTTGAAGATAATTCTGTTCCAATACTGTTTTTAATAAATGTATTGTTTCTTTGTGGCTTTCTTTATCTATGTCATTATTTTCCTCTAATATAGTGTTTATTATGTTTATGGCATTTGTTTTTGGTATATTTGTATACATGCTTTCAATGTTAAAGGAACATAGTCGCATATTCTCATTAAGTTTAATGGTTTGTAAATCTGTCATTAAGTTTAAGGAGTTTTGGACATTGTATGTTTGGTAATTTTAGATAATCATGCAATACTTTTGCTAATTTCCTTGCTATTTCGTAAGCTGGGGCGTTCTTCCAATTTATTATTGGTCTAATGGGTGTGTTAGGTTTATGTAATTTTATTGTGGCGTGTAGGTTTGGGGCTGTGGGATTCATGTTTGTGTATTTCCATTTGTTTCATGATATTATTACACTGTTTCAGTTTTTGTTTTATTACCCTTTGGTATTGTTGGGTCGGGTTTTTGTCAATTTTTATAAATTGGTTACTGTGTACGAAGTTACTTATTTTTTGTTTATATTTTTCTTCTGTTAGTATTACTAATGTTTTTCCTTTATCTGCTTTCGTTATAATAAGTTTATTCTCTTTGATCTTATTTTTCATATTCATTATTTGTTTCCATTCCCTTTTATCATTCTTATCTTTGTTGTTTTTATTCCTTTCATTATTATTCTTGTGTATATCTTTTAGTTTCTTCGCAATTAGGTGTATAATAATTTTGTTCTGTTATTTCTAGGTTATTTATTGCTGTTTCAGCTTCTAGGGCTAATGTCTCAAGCCATTTTTCGTTCTTGTGATATAGATTATATTTAAGGCCTTTACTTAGTATTTGGGTTTCTTCGTGTAAATTGTATATTTGTTTGGTTCACTACTCTCGTGTATTGTATGTTTTTATTTGTTGTATCTGTATTTTGTGTTTTCATCATGTTGTTAATTTTTTGTTGTTTTAGATTTGTTGTTTCCATATCTTTTTGTAATTTTTCTTCTATTGATTGTTCGATGTTATTCCATGTTCGTTGCCATGTGTTTGCATTGTGTATGTGAATGTGATAGAGTTGTGTATTTAGTTGTTTCTTTTTGTATAGAAATTTTATTTCATTTTTTATGCGTATTGTTTGGGCCTGTATTCGTGTTTTCTTAGCCGCTTCGCTATTTGATGTTATTTTCATGTATGCCTATAAATTTAAATTTAAACAAGAAGTTGCCGCTGCAGCACTATAGACATAGGGCGTGTACCCCGAGAAAATTTTAATTTTTAAAAATTTGGAAAAAGAAAAGGAACAGAAAATTTAGACATTTTAATTTGAATTGAACTTTTAAAAAAGTGCCAATTTTAGAAATCAAATTGACGCGTGTAGGTTAACACAAATTTTATACATACATACAATTGGAAAGACTGGTGATTTTAAATTTTAAACTACGGGCAGTGTAGCATCTATGTAAGAATACACACCTGAGGGCCATTTAGGGCCGAAACATGTAGTGTGGAGGAAGAGAAGAAATAAAATTAAATTGTTGCACTTAAGACGGCGTTTGTCTCATATATATTGTGAAGAGTGTAATAAGTAAACAAAATGTGTAAACAAAGGTGTAGCAAGTGAACACCAATAAAAAAAAGACCAACCACTCCTTTTATCGTTAAGGAGGACCAACTAAGAGAGAGAGAGAGAAAAAGTCTACACACAGAACAAAAATATGGCCATGGGTCCCAGGCGGGCCTCGATGCCAAGAGTGACCGTGCCGGCTGATTGTCGGCAGTAAGCTTCTGCTCTGCTCTGCAAGTCAGTCAGTAGTCAGTCACCACATCTACTCCAACTATCGCACTTCTTACAGAGCGGTCTTCGGAGGCATCGGCACTTCGCTGCGTCAGGGACGGCTGACTCGGCTCTCCGGTGGTCCTGCCCGACCCACTGGGCATCTCGGCTGCCTCGACTCGCCGGCGGTCATGCCCGACTCACTGGGCAACTGCCGCCACTCCTGCGACCGCGCTCAACAACCAGACTTCTAACAGCAACCACGCTCAGCGACCAAGCAACTCCCGGACCCGTAACCACGCTCTGCGATCAGGCAATTTCCGACAACTGCCGCACTGCGGCCAGACTACTAACTTAGCTGCCGCCGCAACACACCGCAGCCGACATTATTTCTACCGGCGTACGTAGCGCTACTTCACCGGCCAAACGGCCCTTTTCAGGGCCTACAAACTTTCCGAAGTGGTTTGTCTGTTGGAGTAACGACGAGAAAATCCCACATATCCTTACAGCAAACACTGACCTCCAAATAAGAATTACTTAAACCATCTCACTCACCTTGCATGTCAATGTAATTATAACTTGGACACTGTTATGCCCCAAGGGTTATGTACAAGTAGATATGTTTTTTTTTTGGGGGGGGGGGNGGGGGTAATTTGGGATAAGGGTATCTAGACTTTAAGATTAAGAAACAGAAATAATGAAATGTACCAGGAAGCTTGGGTTTGCAAAGAAGTGTAACAGGCTATAACTTAGTAATCAGAATGCTAGCACGACAGGTAATAACGCTGACATTGAGGAAGAAGCTATATGAAGTGGGTCATAAAAACTATGGCATGAGGAAAACGCTGAGTCGGAGAGGGCGGTAGACCTGAAAGAGACAACCCCCTTTCGATAAACAGCTGAGTGGGCAACACAGACCCAAAATCACGTCAGGATGGGCGGGCGAATACACCTCCGGAACCCAGCGAGTCAGCAAAAAGAGGGTACATAAACTCTAGAGGAATCGATCAGAAAAAAAGATTATTATTTAATGTTATATTTTAGCGTCCTGTTGCACTGATTTAAGTCCATGATTTATTTAAACCGCCTTGCAGTGCATACACTCATCTATCTCCTTCTCTCACTCGCACTACATGTTTCGGCATAAAAATGCCATCTTCGGGTGCTTACTCAATCCACGCCAAACTAGTTCATTGCATGCCTTGTCCTCACATTAAAATAACTAAAATATATATCTATTATATACATTGACAAATGTCAAACGTTAAAAATATGAAAATTGTTCAGAACGACAAAGAAAAACACACACATGAATAATATAAATAAAGAAATATATAACCCAATATACCACGAATTAAACACTATCTACACAGAACAACACCCCACCCCCTACCCCCACCACATCTACGCCCACAACATCATAACTCACTCAAAACGAAGACAGAACACACACACATACCCAGCAGGCCCAACAGTATAACACACGCAGACACAGGAGCAAGACACAACAAAAGCACAGTATTATTAAAAATTATAATACCACAAGTAATAAATAAAATACGGAACGCGGTATTAATAAATAAAAAAAATTCACGTTACAGACACACACACACGATAGTGAAGGAGTGCTCCAACAGAGGAGGATGGGCGTGACTGGCGTAGTGAGATGCGACGTAGCGATGAGGAATCCTGAACAATTTTAATATTTTTAACGTTTGACATTTGTCAATGTATATAATAGATATATATTTTAGTTATTCTAATGTGAGGACAAGGCATGCAATGAACTAGTTTGGCGTGGATTGAGTAAGCACCCGAAGATGGCATTTTTATGCCGAAACATGTAGTGCGAGTGAGAGAAGGAGATAGACTGCAAGACGGTTTAAATAAATCATGGATTATTATTTAATTGTCAAAGAGTTCAGCTGGAGGCTATCGCCGAGTAGAGGTTCGGGTAGCGAGCGCCTGTTTCATCAGCTCAAGTAAGTAGACTTACTTCATATAAGCCATGAACATTAAGTGTGATAATATTAAAGTGCAAACCCCAAGGGAGAGAAAGTGAAAACTAGATGGACTAGGTTAACAGAGAAAGAGAGACAGAAGTATAGGATACCCAACAGCAGGGTGACACGAGTAGAACTAAGGTGCACTACAGGATAATAACCCACATGTAATGCGAGCCGACGTCGGCAAATTGTGTATATATTATGTATATAGCGACATAGGTGAACAGAGTAGGATAGAAATGCGTTGTGATGTTAATTGAACTTAGCCTTCCCTCAAGCGTTAACATCCTCCCTGAATGCTCCTGCATCTCCCGGATCCTTTAAGAGAATTGCAACTCATGCCAAGGCGCCAGCTATGTCAGTGAGTGTGAATTTACTTGAGCCCCCCCCCTTACGGCATATCAAGATGGTGGCAGCGGCGGGATACCTCCACGCCCTCCTGTCACCACGGCATAATAATTGGTGGCAGAGGTGGGATCGAGTCAACGAAGGGTTGGCTGAAGTAGTGAATTAATATTGTTTACCCACCCCTGCCATCGCGGCGTAATAATTTGTGACAGCGGTGAGATATCCAATCCACCCTGTCGAGAAGCATAATAGGCAGCAACCACAAATACCGAGACTGACAAGTGACCCTTCAATTACACAAACACACTTCGCCAAAAACACAAATAACAAATTTTATTCAATCTCTGTGCAGGTAGATAGCTTCCATTTTGTCATTTCCTTTAAGACGTGTTCATCATACTATTATTCACACTGATTTCCACTATGCACATTACAATTTGTACAGCTGTAACATGAACATTCATAGCCAGACAGCAACACATCCATGAGATGGCACTATAGACTCAATTGCTGTGACCACACTTTACCATTACACCTGTAGAAACAAATGTGAATGCATCATCTTACAAAACTGGTTCAGAAAGAGTGTACTGAGCAGTACACACCAAAACCACTGTTTCACATGTTCAGCTCATAAGCCAACTGCAAAACTTTTCAGTATCTGGTATGCATTTCTAAGGCCCACATACACAGACCAAACACTGAAACAGCACAAACAGCCCTGCAATTTATGGCTATTACAATAAATGTGGTGCAAGCAATCCTACACTGGCTTGCTGTCTGCACAATTATGCCTTCTGTCAGTCATAACATGGGCATCCTTATGACCTAATTTAGCTGAAACTTTCCTTCTGGATTCCATTCCAATTTCGTAACAGTTTTGCATACTATCTTCATCACAGTCTTCCACTCAATAATTTTACTTCCACTGCTACTGGTGACAACTCTTTACCCTTCTCTTCCTGTTACATGTCCAAACCTCCCACATGTATCTGGTTCCAACTCTAGTATGCGAGATTCTCTCCAACATTTTCACATAGTTCTGAGTGCCAAGTAGCATCATTACCTCCATGTTTCACTTTGTGCCACTATTAGACTTCAAAAAATGAATTTCCAGTGTTCCAGAGAATGCCTCTGCTCCCCAACACCTAGGTTCAATGCAACCGGTTCTGTTTGTGTGTGTGCATGTGCATGTGTTCAGACATGCGTGCTTCCAGGTGCTACTACCCTTGTCTTTCAACAGACCAACAACGGGACACAACAGGTATTCAGGCTTTCTTTCGTCATCTTTGGGGGCCACAAGGAGCCTGAGGGACAGAGGATGTATTTCTTTGTCAATGGTTCTGTTTTACTAATGTACACTGGTAGATGGGTTCTCAGACACACACTGAATCACATTTCTCTGGTGGTCAGGATGTAACCACACCCAAAGGGCCATGTCCCATCTTCAAACATAATGCAGTACTGCATATAATTAACTACAGGATACCTCAGCAATAACTACAACTACTGTATACCATAGTACTGGCCAGAACTACACATTAATCTAACTACATCAAAACACGTTCAACATCAGTACAGGATTCAGTTGAGGTTAATCACAAACCCTGATTACCAATGTACAACGAAGAAGCGCCCTCAACACAAGCACTCACATTTGCTAACCTCTGAGATTCCCCACATTGTGGCCCTGGGTATAAATGGATGGTAGACTCCACCCACTCTTCTCCATATTGGTCCATCTGAAATGAGGACAGCAGACTCCAAGAGCAACTGTGGCATCACTCAGGATATTAATCCCTCGTGACAAAAAATATTCACCAGCATCGAACTTCACTCCTTACTGACATTACTGATTAACTGATCACAACAGTTTCTCTCTTCACAGCCTACACAAGACAGCTCGTCTTCGACATATCAAGAAAATATTTATGACTACGGGAACAGTAACCGCTGCTAGTAGATAACAGCATTCTTCTTCATGATGCATGTATGTTGACTTTACAATAATGCAGCAAACAGAAATGTTTGTAAAGTACATTCAAAGCATATTTCTGTTTCCAGTCATGAGTGATCAGCACAATGAAAGATCTTTGCAACTCAGTAGCAACAAAGCACCAAGCAACATTTTTGCCACATATCCTTAATTTCTGTATACATTTATTATTTGCAAGGCATCATTAATGTCTGAAAATCACAACTATTATACCAGCAAAGATTTCTGCAATTCTTCAAAATTTTAATAACCCTTATCTGGGCATTTCTTTGCTTCAAGCCCTTCAGCTGCATCATAAGGCTCCAAGAACAACACACAAGAGAATGTTCCTTTTTGTGTTACCTTGATGTGGCCTCCACTACATTCCTCCTGTCCTTTCAATGCTTCAGCAATAAGTCATCATAAAGCCCTCGGTCTGCCAACAGGCTTTTAAGACTTTATCACACATTAAGTTATACCTGGAGTCTGCCACTTTAAAGTAAAAAATCAAACTTGAAACGGTAAAAACATTTTAAAACAAAATGTACAAGGTCTAACTTCTTGAACATGCTGATATAGACCTGGAAGTTTTAAGTGTAGGAATTTCGGTAATGATGGTGCACAGGGTACATTTGTATACTGTTGGAACTTTTCTTTCAAGCAGAGCCTGTTGAACACAGGATGCTCTCAAGTTCTGTAAGCACTAGTGACAAAACTTGAAGTTACATGAACACAACAACAATTCAAACTATTAGAAATCTATCCCACTAGAACTCTTCCATGCCTTGGAACTCCAAACTTACTTAGTTAATTACTTATGGAGTTGGGCCCTTCTTGAAGAGACAAATCTGCAGCTACTCAGGAACTTTCCAGCATTTTATGGAACCTGAAGGTTCATTACCGTGTTCACAACAGCCCTCCACTGGTCCCTATCCTGAGCCAGATCAATCCAATCCATACCATCCCCTCCTATCTCTCTAAGATCCACCCACCTATGCCTTGGTCTTCCCAGCGGTCTCTTTCCTTCTGGCTTTCCCACCAGTATCCTATATGCTACATGCCCAGCCCACCTCATCCTCCTTGACTTGATCATTCTGATTATACTTGGAGAAGAGTACAAGTTATGAAGCTCATTATGCAGTTTTCTCCAACCTCCTGTCACTTAATCTCTCATCAGTCCAAATATTCTCCTCAGCACCCTGTTCTCAAACACCCTCAGTCTATGTTCCTCCCTTAATGTCAAAGACCAAGTTTCACACCCATACAGAACCACACACAAAATTATAGTTTTGTATATTCTAATTTTAATGTTTATAGACAGCAGATGAGAATATAAAAGCCTCTGGACTGAACGGTAGCAAGCATTACCTGAATTCAATCTGCTCTTAATTTCCTCCTGAATCAGGTTTTGATCTGTTATCACTGTTCCCAAATATCTGAACTGTGCCACATTTTCAAAACCTATCTACTTCCTATCTTTATGTCATGATTTTGCACTGCATTTTGGTGATGAGACAGTAACATATACTTAGATTTCTGTGTTTATTTCTAGACCAACCTCTTTAGGTGCGTCAATTAAAGTTTGTGTGTTTTTCTTTATGGTATCTACATTATCACCCTGTAGATTCACATCATCGGCATAGACCAACAGCTGATGTGTCCCGTTTAATTTCAGTCCCACCTGGTTTCCCTGGACCTTCCTAATGGCATATTCTAAATCAAAGTTGAAAAGGAGTGGCGATAAAGCATCTCCTTGTAACTCCAAATTGTAGCTTAATTTTAAGAGTTCAATTACACTCATGAACAGCATCATACAAAAGCAACCTTCCCTTCTAAACCAGCACATTGCAAAACCCCACTGGGAAACCTTGCACACATGCTTAAGTCACAACACAATACTCTCATGGAATTTATGACATGCCTTTCTGGAAGGAAATCACTCGATACACAAAACATATTAAACTGCTGTAATATACATAAATCCCATGAGAAAAATTCTGAAACCAATTACTCAAATGTATCATCACATGTTAGTGACTGGATATGGTGATAACTATAGATAACTATAACAGTCTCATTGATTTAGACACTACAGAGTATTGCAACTACAGCACATGTAGTTATGGCTAACAGCAAAACTCAAGACTGACTTGAATGTTGCGGGTTGTCATACGGTCTTGGCATGAACCTCAACGGCTGTCTCTTCGTGTTCCATTATTCCAGCTTTAAGACCTGGTGTCACATTATGCACAATCTGAGGTTCTCACAGTGGTGGTTCTGCGATAACACACCATGCAATCAGCTGAACGTCGCCTCCAACTTCAGGGTAGAACAAGCCAAGTAGGAAAACAGATTGAAGCAGTCAACAAGCACAGCTGCTGTTTGCAACCTGCTTCATGCTGGTTTCTTGCTTGACTCATTCTACAACCCTCAAGATGGAGCTTGGAACTGACAAGTTTCTCCAAAATGTCACTCAGCTTTCAATGGTCTACACAGTGATATATCCTGCAGGATAGAATGTTTCAACTATTTAAATGTCTGAGGTGACAAAACGTCTTAGGTGGTGCCTTCATAAACAGATTTCACTGTACTTTTCTGCAAAGTTTCATATTGAGATACAAATCAGAATGCCTGCTCTATTCGGAAAGGAAGTAGGCTTGAGATCACCATGTTGCCTGTGTCTGATTCCCCCATTTCAACTTTCCAACCAACTAACTGATTTTCACAAAATTTTGTATGGATGTTATGCCATTAGAGGCAAAACCAAACCCTGACTCTTCCATCCCCTACAATCCATAATAACATGACATACACATGAATTGCATGGTGAGGTTGCCCTGAAATTAAGCATGGCAATATAGCCTGCAAAACAACTGTATGTCTGAAAAGGTAATTGTTTTGCAAAAAGGTAAACGTTATCCCCTGTGCTTAATTAATTAAGCACTATGCCATGAAGATGTACACGGGAGTGGATGTATAGATCCACATTTTCTTGGCCTCGGCACTATCTGGAGGCGAGTGGTCAACTTCATGCACCGGGGAAGGTGCCACCAGTACCCACTGGACAGGAAGTTGGGTGGACCCCAGAACCGGTCTGGATGTGAAGAAGAGAAAATTCACGACCCTACCAGGACTCAAACGCCAACCCCTCGGTCATACAGCCAGTAGTTAGTCACTATACTGACTATGCTATCCCAGGTGCTTAATTGCTTTGTGGACTGTAAAAAATAAAATCAACATTAAAAAATTAATCTTATGGTTTCATGGCTATACAAAAATCGTTTTTGCTGGACACACATTTTTCGTACAAATGAGACCACATACAAACTTATCTAACACATGAGAGCTCACCAGTCATCAACTGCAAACATGGCAATGGTGCAATATCTTCATGTTTACCTGAGTGATATAACATCTGGACCCAAAAATTGGACAGACCAGACTTGTGCTACCCCCTCCCCAAAAAATTTTCAATACCACCTTGTTAAAATATACCACATTATAAAGCAATATATGTGGCCGTTATGCAGAATGTTTTAGTTTCCCTCAAACCTTGGAAGGTATGAATTTGGACTGTACACTTGCATCATACGAGGCTCGTCCACAAAGTAAGTTTCCCTGGGGCCTTTTACAGAAACAAAACATAATTTCATGGAAATATTTATTGCAACAGATACAGCAAGTGTTCAGCTATTTTTCAACATAATTGCCACCGGAATTGAAACATTTGTCATACCGTGGGACCAACTTTTGAATGCCTGTGTCATAGAAGTCTGCCGCCTGGGATTGGAACCACTGTGTGACAACCATCTCTGCCTCTCTGTCATTCTCAAAACGCTGACACTCACCGGACAGGAATTTCTTGAGGTGTAGGAAAAGATGGAAATCACTGGGAGCAAGGTCCAGGCTGTAGGGTGGATGATTAAACACCTCCCAGCTGAACTTCTGCAGGAGACTTGCTATCCGTTGAGCCGTGTGCGGCCTAGCGTTATCGTGCAGGAAGACAATACCGGCACTAAGCATCCCGCGCCACTTCTTCTGAATGGCCCGTTGCAATTTCTGCAGTGTTTCACAGTAACGCTCAGCATTCACCATCTCACCTCTGGTCAGGAAGTCGACGTGGAGAACACCCCGTCTGTCCCAGAATACCGTGCACATCACTTTCTGCGCCGACGTCTGCTTGAATTTCGTCTTACAGGGAGATCCACTGCGACGCCAATGCATTGACTGCTGCTTGGTTTCTGGGGTAATGTGTGCAATCCACGTTTCATCACCTGTGACGATCCGGTCCAGAAACTGGTCGCCGTCATCATAGTACTGCTGCAGAAAGGTCAATGCTGACTCCATGCGCTTTGTTTTGTGTTCTGGTGTCAGTTGCTTCGGCACCCACCTGGCGCATAATTTCCTGAACAGGTGCTCCGTGACAATTTCATGCAACAAGGAGCGGGAAATCTGCAGGACATGACTGCTGAGTTCCGCAATTGTGACGCGACGATTCTCCATAATGCATTCCCGCACAGGCTCCACCAGGTCGTCTGTAATGATGGATGGCCGCCCACTGCGCTTCTCATCATGCACACTTTGTCGACCTGCTGAAAACTGTCTGCACCAGCGACGCTCCATCTGCTTGCTCATGACATTAGGTCCATAGACCCGGCACAGCTGACGATGAATTTCGATCGGCGCTATGCTCTGTGCATTCAAAAACTTTATCACTGACCGCACTTCACAGTCAGAGGGAGCTGGAATAAGAGCCTCCATCTTCAACAGCTGCAACGATGCTACTGTGGGAACGCGGGAAATTCCATTAGTGCATGCGCCATGCTACGTCATTGATCTATCATTTACGCGCAGTCGCTTCACGCAATATAAGGTTTGTTAGCTGTGGGACGAGTGGGAAACTTACTTTGTGGACGTGTTACATATTACGTTAGCAACACACAGCGGCCACTCCTTGCAACAGCACTAGTCACTCACTTCCTTCAATGCTGGTAACAGGTTTGCTACCACATTGCCAGAAACACTTCTCTGGGCCACCATTCTCTTGGTGAGTGAGTACGTCAAGTTTTTCACAACCACAAGAGCAATTTGCTTGTACCATCAAAAGAGACCTTAGAGATAAACCTTTAAAGGCTGAATATCTTCTGAATATAAAAAGATTCGGCCCATATCTCACAGGAAACACATTATGTCACCATTACAGAGCCCAACCAGTTAATACTGTTTAAAGTAAGAGTCACTGTTTATTGTGAGAATCATACGGAACACACAAATGCACTCTATGGGCAGAATGGAGAGTTTTGGTAGGTTAGAGCAGGTGGCACATATACTAACCACTAGGCTTTAAGAGTTAAGGCAGTTAACTCATCAGCCACATATATTACTCCTTGTAGAGCAAACACATTCAACCAGGGTAAATGTAACACCATTTCAGTGGTTTTCACATCACACCTAATTTCCTCAGCTTCCATACCACAGAAAGTCCGTGCTAATCTCTCAGCACTGCCGCTGGTCAAACAGCTCAACCTCCTCCTTGGGTCTGGAATGAAGCTGAGAGATGCTGGTATTTCTGTAGAAGTGGCAACAATATCATACAACTTCTCACTTCCCATTTCTCATCATATTTGGCACACGCTCTGCAAAATGTCAACCTCTTGGAATGCCAGAATCTTCTCAACCCGATAAAACTTTGCCTGTGCTCTGGCAACCTTTCCCTGTCATCCTGCCCCACATTTCTTATGGATTCAAAGTGTCATGCAACTTCTGTGGCTGGTACATCATCCTCCTCAGTAAGTTGTAACATTTCCTTGAAGATGTGAACCTGGTCACTTACGATGCGTCTTCAGTTTCTTGAAAAAAACAGGGTACTTTTCTTGAAGAAAGTAGGCGCACAAACCAATGAAACTGTCCTGTATCACAATATCATAATGGATACCGTCCACAGGTATTTGCATTTTGGGTACTTATAAATTACAACAATGAAATGTCACATGTCACAACAAATTCCATACACTAACTTTGTTAGGTACCGTTCAACACAGCACTGTATTGCAGAGGCGTTCAAGCACATTTCATAGGACAGGTCACTTATTTAATAATTTTCTCAAAAAAGTGTACATACAAGAGTGCCAATTTTCACATTCATGCACAGAACATTGTTTCCATGGAACCCTTCATTAATATTTTCTACAAACCTTTGTTCTTTATCTCCTTTTTCCCCTCACTTCACTGAGGTCTCATTTTACACACAAAACAATCACATTCTTCTATTTACTTGCTACTTTCATGAAGTCCAAGTTCTGAATGTAAAAGTCTATACAGCCTGGATGTTACGGAGACCACCATGAAAAATCAATCCCTCGTCCTTAATAACCTCATTACAACCATGTAAGCTACACAAGACTTCTAGATGGCAGTCCCACTTTGTCTGCTCTTTACTCTGCGGCCTATGATAAACACTAAGCATTAACACGACACAATCACAAAACATCCAAAACCCGATTCCCCAACAATGGTGGCACTTCTTGAGTGAACACTACACTAGCCACTTGACTCTTTGCTCCAAAGAAACTCTCAAATCTGAGCTGCTGCTGTTGAACACACTGATTTTGGAAACGCCCACTGGCATGGTCTATGAAGGACTGCATTCATTAACCTGTGTCTTGTGCTGCTAGCACTTACCTTCTTGTCTCACACATGCAAAGGCATTCTGGAAACACCTCGCAGCTGGCCAGCCTGTGATATATCTATAAATTTAAAATGGGTGATGCTGAAGTTAAGAAATATCCTGAAAGATTCACGCACACAGACACGCTCCCTCCCAGAATTCAGGTCATGCATACAAAAATATATTTATCATCCATTTTCTTGATGTGCTATCCAACCACTACATAAATTAAAGCTCAAACAGCCATGAACCCACTAAACTTTCCAAAACAAATTTGTCATCAAATACTGCGACTCACAATTCCCATTGCTGTCAGACTTCATATACATATCAAATCCCAATTTCTAAAGCTGGCAAAATGTTCTGAATAGAAGAGTACAAAAGAATAAAAAAATCTACAAAAGTTTTTTGCAGCAACAGTACACTTTGTTGAATGAGTACATCCTATCGTGTTGCTTATACTCCAGGAGGATTATTCTCTGATCTGCTTTGTAAGCATATGGATACTATCAAGCTTTCCTAATGGAAGTACAATCAATTTTGTTCTTAAAAACGTTGATAAGAAATAAAGTGCTGAAATGTTTCCATCTGGAGTAAAGGATTCTGAAATTTAAAATACTCAAACCTGATTCATAATTGCAGACACCGTCAAACCAATGAAACTTATAACTCAAATTAATAAATTTACACTGCATGTGTTAATTTTATTTTAATTTGTGAACGTAAAGATATTCCACATGACAAGAGCTTACCCATTCCAGAGAAGAGAAATTACATGCAATACTTTCTCTCACATGGAATTAGTTTCTCACACACACAGCTGACACAATTTGTACTGTCCTGTGGTGTGACTGGAGACAAGGTTTGGATAGGTAATTAAATTTATTGGACACTTACACTTGTAACTACAAATAACTACAACAGTCGCACTGAATTACACACTCCAAAGACCACTGTAACTACAACACACACAAAGTCTTCTCAGTCTTCACTAGCCGTTGCTTGGTAGCAGCTTCCAATGGCAGACATTCCTCTGGGACCCGCAGCCTTCACATTTTCCAGGCCAGTCTTAATTTAGGCATCGATGTGTTCCCAGCCAGTCTCTATTCTGGCCTCTGCTGCTTCTCTTCATGCCAGACATCCGTCTGGGAGACAAAAGCATTTCTTCAGGTTTTCATTTCTTCTTGAAGGACCTCAAATTTCTTGCTAATTGACTTCTACCCTTACTTGGTTGGTTCTTGTTTCAGCCTTCATTTCATCCAGCAGGCAATCCAGTGTTTTCTTCTATATTCCTAGGATGGCAATATGACTATACAATGCGATCTGATACAGTAATTTGTTCAATTTGACCCACTTTTGACACCAGTTGTCACCTGTTAAGAGTGAACAGAGTCAAGGTTTGGATTTATAACTGGACTGACTGGATGCTTACACTTGTAACTGCAAATAACTATGTCAGTCTCACTGAATTACACACTCCAAAGATCACTGTAACTACAGCACACATAGAGTCTTCTCAGTCTTCACTAGCTGTTGCTTAGTAGCAGGTTTCAACAGTGGGCATTCCCCTTCCTCTCAGTACCCAAACTGTTTCCGGCCTCAGCTTCTCACTTCTCACAACTGCCACTATCAACTGACTCAGCCCACAACTGAACTACTAGCCCTCGTTATATGGCCCCTGCATTGGGCCGCGCCATAGCTCAAGCGGTTAGTCACTGGCTTTCCACCGCGGCGGCCCGGGTTTGATCCCGGGTCTGGTCAAGTGGGATTTGTCGTGGACAAAGTGGCGCTGGGGTGGGTTTTCTCTGAGTACTTCAGTTCCCCTGCCAATCTTCATTACACCAAATTCTCCATCATCATAATCACTCGGAACAGGCTACAATAGGCCAATCAGTGGCCGCCGTGCCAAGTGGAGCCAGTTGGACTCCACCCCCCACTAAGCATATTAAAGAAAAAGAAAACATTATCACTTAAACAGCTACTACACTCTTTACCAGCATCAACAAAATGATTACCTCTGGTTTTGAGGCTCCTTCTACCTGAAGAATTTCTGTTCAGTGACTCTGATTTTCAATTGCAAGCACTCTCATCCAGCAGATCAGCAATCCTCTCCACACCTGAAGAAGACATTTTTGTTCCATCCGACTACATGCTCACAAAACTACAAACAACTACAATGGATACATACTAGACGGAAATGTTGCCAAATTCATTTGTTACCTATGTTAAGTGCTTTATTTCTACATGTTAGACTAAGGACCACAAATTTTAAGGAAAGCCCAATTCAAACATTTAACCTCTATGTAGGATTTGAGGTTCCCATGGCAGTGGTTATCAGGAGTTCTATCTTCTGTGATATAATGCTGAGTACTTTGCTGAAAGCCAACATATTGTCACTTGACTGACTGCAGATTGGGATTGGACCAGCAACTGGAGTTACTGAACTCTTACATACACAACTCATGACTACACGTTACAGATAACTATCACATAGATTAGTGTTCTCAGTCAGTCTTCACTGCGCTGCTTGGTAGTGGCTTCCAATGGTGGATGTTCTCCTTCCTCCAGGTCCCTGAACTGTCCCAGCCTCAGCTACCAGCTTCTGCAACTCTCAACTGACCGACTGCCTTCCCGCACACTCTCTCTTTCAAAGTTAAGAAGTTGTGTTACAACCGTTGGTCATTCGGCCAGTCTGTCTTGGTATCAAGTACCCATCTGGGGACGACACCAGATTTTTATTACTGTCAGACAATTGCATGTTTGATGTGAAGGTGGGTCTGTCATTTACAATTGTTGCCGGCCCTCACCAGTGCAGTCATATTTACCTCCTATGAACTCTAGCAGCCATTTTGCTTCATCAGTTTTAATATAAATTTTGTGATGGTCAATGTTCTGTCTTCCTCTGACTTGGCCCCATTGAGCTTTGTCATGATCTGCTGAAATATCACTGTAACTACTTTGAACATGTCATTCATAGATGAACTGTTTGCATGAGAAGCCTGAAGTGACTGGCTTGGTGCTTATTGGTATGAACCTCAAGAGAGGAGGGCACTCATTTCTCCCACTGTGATGGGACAGCTGAGGCTACTGCTGTTGCTGCGTAGCACCGCTGCGAAGGATAGTCCTGGGGTGGTGTGGCTGGAAGAGAACACCCTTCCCAACGTAGGCTTTGGCATGTTCTGTGACTTCCTCTTTCCAACTCTTCATGTGTGCCTGCAACCTTGATAGTTGAAGGGATAAGATTCCTCTTTGACCACCAACCTGCAGTTGCGGCATGTAGGTATTGATGCTGTTCTGCCCTTTTCTGGGCACTCCTTGGCAGGTAACCGTCCCCACACCTCATACAACAAGGAGGTTGCTTGTAGTTAGCCTAGACATGGCCAAACTGTTGGCAGCTGTAACAGTGTGCGAGACCAGTCTGAGCTTTGTATGCCCCTACCCTGATTGTAATATGGCAAAGGCTCATCAGTTTGAAAATCTCGTGGGACTTTGACATCCTAGGTAAGGTTTTAGGAAGAGAGGAATGTTTACTGTGGTCATTCCTTCTGCAGGTGATCAAAGGGTGGCAGACATACTTGTATGTTTTGATGCTAACAACATCAAAGCCAAGGTTCACCAATCCATCTCAGATTTCCTCTACCAGAGTTGAGACAGCAAGATAACAGTATCACAGCCTTTATAAGCTTCTAGGATTTGGGATAGAAGGTAAAGTAGGGGAGGTTATTGCTCTCAAAGTGAGATACCATGGTATCTATGGGCAGGCTTAGGCAAGCACACCGACTCACATGGCATGCTTCTGTACGTCTCACTGTTGGAGACTGCAGAGGGAACAGTGTGAGATAACCTACAAGGTTATCATTTGCGGCTGTGGTTATACACAGTCCACAGTCTGCAGCAACCTGGTTGCTTAGAAGGTAAAGGTAAAGTTGCCCCTGTGCATAACTACTTAAGCACTATGCCACGAAGTGTAAGGATCCTTGTATTCTTGACATCTGGACTATCTGAAAGTAACCCAATTCAAATATTTTTATAATGACAAATTTAATAGAAATGTGGCTGTGAAAGCAGATTCCAAGGAAACTCCAGTTTTCTTGTGTGCCAAATTTCTTTACAGTTTGTAGGTACTTCCTCTAACCATGCCTGAATATCTCAAATATTTTCTTTGGTCAGCACAATGCTCCTGGATTATTTATTTTTGTGAAAAACAAAATCCATGAGGCACAACTTCTTGGCAAATGTTGGTACACACAACTGTGTGGAAACCTGTCCCTGTAGGTATTTACCAGCAGGTATCCAAATGCATCACCCCCCCCCAATCCCTCTACATGCAGGATTTGACTGTGGATACCGCTGAATCATATACATAACCACGAGATTAAAAAATTCAGAACTCAGAATAAACTGATCTGAGAAAGCTGAAATTTGACACACTGCCATACTGATCACACAGGTGCAACACAGTTTTTTGGACATCATCCATCATTGTAATTTTTGTAATATTTCACACTCTGGGCCCTTTCTCAATCTTCAGGGAAAAAAAGGTTTTTATCACCGGTCCAATCAACTGAGCTGGTCACTTTTTTCAGACTGACACTAAGTTTGTTAAATGCGAATCATTCATCATTATACAGAACATACAGACAGAACATACAGTGTACGCTTTCTTCATGCTACCGACACATTTCCCTTCATATACCTGTCACCTTACTGACAATGTTAATATGAGGGGGACGGGGGAAATACACACTGAGTATCCAAACACAATATCGCATGCGGTAATTAAAATCTCATATAACACAAATATCCTTCATACATGGCCTACTTACGGTTAGAATCCACCAACGTATTGCGGAGGGGACTTCCAGGATGCTCTTTCATCTGTCTGCAAACGATGGAATTCTTCGCAAGCAGTCTGCTGTGTGGTTAAGTTAACTCACCTTCAAAATCATTCCTCACTCAGAAATCGATTACGCTGACATTTGGAACAGCAATTTCCTCACTCATACCTCTCCAGTACTGCGAACAAAGAATCAGAGTAACATAGAGCCTTAATTTTTAAATGACTATCCAACTTATGTTCAACGCAGCCTTTTACGTATATCAATGTCAGTTTTACTGAGTTAGCAAACGTTGGTACAGTGCTACTTTCAACTTCAGTGCTAAATCTTATGTCAATGTTTTTAACTTAGTGTTTAAATCTGAAACAATATAAAGATTTTAACACATCTAGTTTTTCCAGCTAGAAAAAACTCGTACTTTCACACTAACTCGCATCTACCGCCCACAGGAACAAAATGGCTACCACGGATTGCATCCCAGATTGCACCACAGATGCTACCTTGCTGTTCTTCACTCTTTGGATACCACTAGCGCTGTCGCATGCAATACTTACCCCAACTTCTTCGACAAATTCATAGAAAATTCTTAATCCGAACAGTATTTGAAATATGGATAACAGACCGATTTTTAGAACACATGAATTGTAGGTACTAAGGAGCTTGGATTGCTTGCGCATACCCAGGAATTTGAATTTAGTTTCCCGACTGCCTTCAGCATTCTCTTACAAATTCCTCATATTTGCTATCAATTTGGTGAACAAGATTCTTTGAGTTCGGTGACGACAATATAAACACAAACATAATCTTCATCCAGCACACCCCACCCAATTCGGCAACCGAAATTAAATCAGCTAAATTAAATTAGAAGTTGCTGGTACTCGGTTCCCCCGAAACGTCAGTTCCTATCTAAGAAACCAAACCGCGTCACACCCTCGAAAACCGTAATCTGAAGTTAATCTAATCCACCTTTATATAAACAGAATAGAATACTCCAGCTCCTACATATCAGCCTTCCGCTACGAGGAATCGTATCACTGAATAGTATTGATTTAGCGTGCTTCTGGAGCGATTTCAGATTCAGCCTCGATGTTATTCAAGTATAATACTGTCGCGTGTTTGCTAGGCAACGCGACAAGTAAGTTTGTGGGGATTCTCGGATTTGAACGAATATTTTATTGGACGGTCACTTTTACTCTCACACTTACAGTTACTCATCACTTATAGCGTCCTTCAGACGTTTCTTCTTCACTCTTACAATTACCTGCACCGTTGAGCTTGGTGAGGTGTCTTCTGCTCTGATAGGAGCTCAACTGTCCTTGGTCCCTTGTCGGATACGAACTCACTCCTGCTAAAGTCGAACACAAACTCTTCTGTTCTAGTCGGATAAGAAATCTGATGCTCTCAAAGTCAAAGTCACATTGCGACTGACGGTCAGTCAGTCAGTAAGTCTTGGTTTCGAGCCCCAGATATTTATTACTGTTTGACAGTTACGGTCTCTTGCCGAATACCAACTGTTATATATGCAATCGGACTGAATAGGGAATACCTTGACGAAGTGTTAATTTCGCCCGCTACTATGCAACGAACGCGGGAATACGTGTCTGCCTCAANCTAGTTTTTCCAGCTAGAAAAAACTCGTACTTTCACACTAACTCGCATCTACCGCCCACAGGAACAAAATGGCTACCACGGATTGCATCCCAGATTGCACCACAGATGCTACCTTGCTGTTCTTCACTCTTTGGATACCACTAGCGCTGTCGCATGCAATACTTACCCCAACTTCTTCGACAAATTCATAGAAAATTCTTAATCCGAACAGTATTTGAAATATGGATAACAGACCGATTTTTAGAACACATGAATTGTAGGTACTAAGGAGCTTGGATTGCTTGCGCATACCCAGGAATTTGAATTTAGTTTCCCGACTGCCTTCAGCATTCTCTTACAAATTCCTCATATTTGCTATCAATTTGGTGAACAAGATTCTTTGAGTTCGGTGACGACAATATAAACACAAACATAATCTTCATCCAGCACACCCCACCCAATTCGGCAACCGAAATTAAATCAGCTAAATTAAATTAGAAGTTGCTGGTACTCGGTTCCCCCGAAACGTCAGTTCCTATCTAAGAAACCAAACCGCGTCACACCCTCGAAAACCGTAATCTGAAGTTAATCTAATCCACCTTTATATAAACAGAATAGAATACTCCAGCTCCTACATATCAGCCTTCCGCTACGAGGAATCGTATCACTGAATAGTATTGATTTAGCGTGCTTCTGGAGCGATTTCAGATTCAGCCTCGATGTTATTCAAGTATAATACTGTCGCGTGTTTGCTAGGCAACGCGACAAGTAAGTTTGTGGGGATTCTCGGATTTGAACGAATATTTTATTGGACGGTCACTTTTACTCTCACACTTACAGTTACTCATCACTTATAGCGTCCTTCAGACGTTTCTTCTTCACTCTTACAATTACCTGCACCGTTGAGCTTGGTGAGGTGTCTTCTGCTCTGATAGGAGCTCAACTGTCCTTGGTCCCTTGTCGGATACGAACTCACTCCTGCTAAAGTCGAACACAAACTCTTCTGTTCTAGTCGGATAAGAAATCTGATGCTCTCAAAGTCAAAGTCACATTGCGACTGACGGTCAGTCAGTCAGTAAGTCTTGGTTTCGAGCCCCAGATATTTATTACTGTTTGACAGTTACGGTCTCTTGCCGAATACCAACTGTTATATATGCAATCGGACTGAATAGGGAATACCTTGACGAAGTGTTAATTTCGCCCGCTACTATGCAACGAACGCGGGAATACGTGTCTGCCTCAAGGAAACTCCACTGTCAGACTTTCATTTCCGGGGCAACGATTTCCTAGGCTTCGATGCCTAGGAATTGCGACCCCAAGTCCAAGTCACATTGCGACTGACGTTCACTCAGTCAGTAAGTCCTGGTGTCGAGCCCCGTCTCGGGCTCATGACCAGATATTTATTAGTGTTGAACATTACGGTTTTTTTGGGGGGGGGGGCGTCCACTCTGACGAGAGAACGGGTGTCTTTTTTTTACATGCTACTGGCCCTTGCCAGCGCAGTCTCAGATTTGAAACTTCCCTTTTCGTCGTCTCCTACGACTCGCAGGGTCACGGTGGAGGTATTCGACCCCGCTTCCACACGGGGTCAATTGCTACCCGTTGACTAGTGATGGACGTCTTATAGTCCGGCTTACAGACAGCACGTCACAATATATTTATCTTAACGTTATACTTTTGAAATATGGCTTAGGTATCTAATTATCAATTTTGAATTTTGATGGGTGTATGGGCGAGGGCACACCAAGGCAATTGGCAACCGCAATTACCTAGAATTGTTATCAGCCTGAGTTGAACACATCTTACTGAATGGAGCAGCGCAAATTGAGGAAACGGCAATGCAACTCGAGGAAAGTCTAAGAAACTCAACTTCCAGGCAACGGAGCATGTCAGTCTTCTCACGATTGCGCTGCCGCGTGGTTTCCTAGTGTCAGCTGTTCTATAACGCGCTTCAGTGATTCATTTGTTTCTTAAGATGGCATGAAAAGTTGACGAAGCTGCTAATTTTGTTTTTGTGCAGTTAATCGAGCAAGAACCTGGTATATATGAGAAACGCCACCCAGACCATGCTAGGCGGGACAAAATAGATTTGGCTTGGGAAAGAATTTCTCATGAGATGAAGGAGCCTGGACTCAGGTCAAGTTCTTTCGAAACAACATAAGCGCCTCAGTTTAAGTCACAGAAGAAGGGCTGCACCCAATGTTTTCTTTTTGTATTTAAGCATCCTGTTGCATTAATATATAATTAATTTCATATGTATTTCTGTCTTAAATGAAACTTACTGTACAGTCACCCTTCTTCCACATTACGTGGTTCGGCTATACGTGTTATATGGCCATCTTCAGGTGTCTTCTGTCTTGCTAAAATTGTTGCACTGTATGCCAAAATTTCGTATCGCGTGTGAACCAAATATTTCCTGATTAAAATAAAGTGACCTTAATTAAAACAAATTAATTAACATCCCAATATTTTCCGTATGGTCGTCTTCATCTCTTCTCACGCCGTCTCGACCGGTCTCAACTAGTACAAATTTTATGTTTTTGGACATTATCCATCGTCTTGTCTTTATCTAAAAACCGTCCTGTTTATTTTTCAAAACATGTTTCGGAGACTGGATTCTGTCTCCGTCTTCAGATAAAACCTACTCAGCTGGGCCCAATCCACCTCCACATTATGACAGGATCAGTATTACTATCTTCCACTGCAGAAGGTAAGTGCACGAAATTAAAAAATACAGCCGTGCATTACGCCGGACGAACATACACACTTGAAATGAAGTGAGCAAATACTCAACCATAAGTTTCTTTAGTGTGCGGCTGCTAATCTGCTTGAAATCGGCGACATTTCTCGGAAATTGCGGTTGCGTTGTGGTTGCCAGTTTCCTTTGTGTGCCCTCGCCCTAAGATTTAAAAGTTGCTCGTTAACTGCATTCAGTTCCATTTCAGTGGCGTAACTAGGGGGCGGAGGAACCAATGGCAAAACTTTACTTATGGGCCAACCTACCTTCACTACTTTCATAGTTTGTTTGGAAGACCTATTAACTTTCTATCTAATTAAATATTTTCCGTTGATTTAAAATAAAGAGAATCATGTATTAAAATATACGTGCAGAATCACTACTAGCAAACATAACACACAATTTACTCACAGCTAAGCTGAGAAGCGAAAGCTGCTTCACTCGGGATAACAGCCAGTCCATATAAGCACGCACGCAGGCACGCGCACAGGCAATGCAACGATGAGATTTATCACTACCGTTTCCCAGTTTCGGGTTACCACACGAATGGACTGCAGAGCATTAACAAGTTGCATAGATGTAACTTACATTTCAAGTCATGAACCAACAAGCAGTTTCTGTTTTAATGTATCGTGTCTATTCTGCGGATCTTGGTATTTTGATGCGTACAGACAGACACAGCAAGGTGATCCTCATAGGCCTCCTTCGGTTTCTTTTCAAAATAGGGAAAACGGTCGAGCTCTTTTTTTTTTAGTAATCCTAAGTTTTGGGGGAGAGGGCTCTATTGTCAAAAACAAAAGGAGAGTAGTGCAAACCTCGGGAGAACTCTCCGAAAGAGAACGGCTCCGTATCCGATTTTTTTATTTTAAGGATATACTTTAAATAATTAAATTAATGGGCTTCCAGAAGCCCAGTGCCACCCTATTGTTACGCCACTATTCCATTTACGCTGCTACACTGGAGACATACCACATCAAGATTCACGATCCATCGATGCCAGCACATGATAGTTCGTTGTATTCTACAACAGATGGCAGAACGCACATAAAATCCGAGCGTAATTCATTATATCTTTCTTAATCTTGCATCTACCTGGCGTCAGTATAAAATTAGTGTTATTTCACACGTCGTTAGACTGGGAATATAAACCCAAACAAAGCGAAATTACTATGCCATTGTATGACTCGGTACTGTGTCCTTTATTTGCGTCGGCTTATATTAACCCAGCAGTACATTATTATGCAACTACCTACTTAAGAAAACGTATTTATTCTTTCCTGAACTCCAACCGAAGTATGTAAACCCAGGGCCTGCGGGCTTGCACGAAAAGTAAGGCATCATGAAGTTAGTGGCAAAAAGAAAACGTGTCAGGCTTCTTCCACCCTTAAGATGAACTCTGGGGAAAGGGTACGCCACAGTTCTCCAACGGGCACCCTTCGCAGTGGCGCTGACGTCAGTGTTCTGCTGATGTGGCTGATCCGTTTCGGATAGAAATTGGTCTGATTAGGGGCTACTGATGGCCAGCAAGTTACTGAAGAAGGAAACGAATAATGTTTTTGAAACCTGGGAAGAGACACTTAATGAAATTGGTGATGGAATTCAATTCTGGTTTAACAGTCACCGATAATGTTGCAAAATTATCCCGCCAGCAAAAAGCATAAATTATTTTCGCAGTATTTATTTCAATGCGTGTCACATCAGAAAGGAACAGCGTTTCAAACTGAAGCTGTATATATGCCTATGTATGCCTAAGTATGCCTATAGTTTGCGTTGGAGGCCACATACAGCGATTAGCCTATTTTTGAGAAAACCGGTTTGAGCTCGATGTAAAACAGAGGACTGAGTAGTTACTATAGGATTCTGACGATGGTGTATAAGACACAGAGATATTGGGTTTTCGGACTTCATCCATCGTCCTGGTTTTAAGATAACTAAGAAAAACACGACGTTTCGGAAACTAGATCTGTTTCCGTCCTCAGGTGAGGGAAAACACCTATTTTGTTGGGTATCTTAGAAATTACTGGACCCAGTCAGAGGACTGAGGCTCACAATCAAAATCCTCGCGACGGACAATACCAAATTCATCTGAATCCTCTCACACAAATTTCCACGTGTAGCTTCAAGTGAGCAAGGCCCGCACAGTTTAAACACCGCTATGGCTTAACTGTCCATGGTACTTCCGAGTTAAGTGGAGGACCGACCGGAGTCTGAACCCGGAACCTGTCGAAAGCGATTCAGACGCCAGCGGTTATACGAGTAGGGCCAACAGATCGAAAGAAACTGCTTCCAGCCTTCTTCGTTCTCAGAATGTTCCTAGTCTGCTTCTGCCAAATCAGCCACGAAGCGCGTGAACCCGCGTATCTTGCCTAACGTCAACTAGAACGCAAAGCTTGATTGTTCAAATTACTGTTTCGGGCCCATTTGTCCCCAGAGCTTCGGACTGTGATGTCCTCTAACGTAAGGACACAACGTCTCGTGCAGTTGATCTTCATGGATTGTTTTCCACGCTACAATCTTTGTTTCAAACCGTAAAAACCTCATCCTATGGGAACAATCCCTGTATCTTGAATAACTTCGAAGCATGATATTGTAACACGCAGATTCATTGCCAAGTAACAGCTGTGTAAACAGGTGACAGTACAACAGCCGTTGCTAGGGAACAGCTGTGTGGAAAACGTTTCACCGGCAATGACAGAACGCGCCTGCGAGTCGTAGGAGACGACGAAAAGGGAACCCGGTACCTGGGGGTATAACTGGGCCACCCTGTTCCTGGGACGGGGATCTCGCCCTCAAGGTCGGAGGAAGTCTCGAATCTGAGACAGTGAAATATGGTGACGAGTCCCGTGGGACTCGAACCCGAGAATCAGCGCACTAGCGAGAACCAGCAGCAATTGTAAACGACAGACACATTCTCCAGTCAGAGATGATGTTACATAAGGACTATAACGGCAAGGGTTCGGTTGGAAAAAATAATGATCGTGGGTCTCAAGGGGCTTGGCGCCAAGGTGAACTGATTGGCGGTTAATAGCCAGTCTTAAAGTAACTCTAGAGTTTGACTTTGAGTTGCTGTTGAAACAGCTGTGAGAAGTGCGAAGCTGGTAGCTGAGACCGGGGACAGTTCGGGAAGCCAGAGGAAGGGGAACGCCCGAAGTTAGAAGCCGCTACCAAATAACGGTTAAAGAAAACTGAGAAGACTCTATGTGTGCTGCACTTACAGTGATATTTGGAGTGTGTAACTGAGTGAAACTGTCATAGTTATTTGTAGTTACGTTCTTTGTGTGTTCAATAAATCCGATTACCAATCCAAACCCCGTCTATTGTCACACTTCTGCTGTCTTGTTGTGCAGACCCCACCATACAATAAGGCTGCTTGCAACATTTGCTTGCGGGCGGATGTTATTATATTTTCAGAACATGTCCGAGGAATGAAATCACATAAATACAAACTGACTGCGGCCGGCGCGGGGTATACAAATGCACTAAGCGACTCGTGGACTTGCAAATGAAACCAATTAAACGTAAGTAAGGATGCAATTACGCTCGTTTCGTGATCTGGTTCCACATTTAACTTTTTAAACAAGCCCGCACGCATGAATAATGCAGGAACTAACCCGCCCGTGTTCAGGGGGGTTGGGGGCCCCGCTGCCTCACAACAACGTTTATCCTGCGTCTAAAGCCTCTCTGAGGTTGAAACGTACCTTCAGCAGGCAAACCCGCCCGAGAACTCTCCCGTGTTCAACGAGATCTCGAGTATGGAGAGTTAGAAACAGAACCTTGTGACTTTCTAATGATGAACTTTCGGACTCTGAAGGCTCCCAGGCAGTGCTCACTCGCCCTTCTGGTAAAGTGATGTTGCAGCGAAGGTAAAGTGTTGAGAAATGAAGCAGGTAAAGCGCTAGGAAGGGGGCTTTGTTATGAGTAGTGAAAAAATATCGAACAGGGTCTTTACTGCGTTCGATTGAAATTCTACCGTTAACATCAGGTCAACTTTTTGACTTAATACTGGGAGGGCTATATTAGGGCCACTCAGGTCCTATCTCCCATCCTCAGATATAAAGAATGAAATAGCTACGGAGAACTGAAACTCTTCCTGCATGGATGTCAAACCTGGTCTCACACTACAGGAAGACTGAGGGTGTTCGAGAACAGACATAAGAGAAGAAGCGTAATATGAGGACATGGGTAGAGCATGTAGCACGAATGGAAGAGATGTGGAACAGATAAAGGTTTCTGCTTGGACACCCTGAAGGGAAAAGACAAGCCACTTAGAAGTTTTAAGCGTGCATGTAAGGATAATATTAAAGTATACCGTAAAGAAACAGGGTGTAAAGATGTGGACTAGATTCATAGATCGGGTCCAGTGGCTGCTCTTGTGAACACGGCAATGAACATAAAAAGGCTGGGCTATTTCTTGCACAGATGAGGAACTATCAGCTTCTTAAGAAAGAATCTGGTGATTGGAGTTGGGTCGCTAGTTAATTAATTAGTGCTGTCGGCGCGCCATAAGCCATACTTCACACGAAGCTGTAATGTGAATTAATCAGTTCTTCAAAAACGTTAAGTCATTGCTAAAACTACATTCGAGTTCAATTAGTAAATTCATTCATAATCTGTCCAGGGTTTGAGTCAGTCCCTTAAATTTTACTTCATCTCAAATCAGAGCTTGTAAGGGCCTACTAGCGATGAATGAACGTCGAGGTTAATAAAATATGCAAACGGAAATGAGAACGGCGTCCGCAGGTCCCCGGAAACACTGCTTTCCTTCGCGGATTCTTCTTTGCGGTTAGCAGTAGCAGGCAGCAAACGGAACCCGGCAAAGCTGTTGTTCTGATGAGCTCCGCCCTTTAAAGGGTTACGTCAGAAACGATGTGGGTTTGGATCCTAGTATTATTTCGCTGTTTACGTATCGATCTGATCTCTCCACGCCGTTCACATAACAGCGTTCGTTGCATGTCAACACGCGAAAGCTTTCATCCTAACGATCAGAGCAAATCATTAGCGGTCACAACATTTTCCGCCAGAACAACGGGCACTCGGTGACGTCATGATGGCGGGAAACAGATGGGCGCGCGATGAATGATGGGGAAACAAACCACACGGGCCGCGCGTCGAAAAGTTGCCGCTAGTTAATTTGCGGCATTATCATAATTATCCTGACAAATGACTGTCGCAGTGTCCCACTGAATGCAATTAGAACCCGCGTTTGGAATTTCTGCGCTGTATTTTCGATCGCTCGCAGACTGCGCGGTGTGTCCCGGCGAACAAGAGAGCGGCAGCTGGCGGGTTCGAGAGCTCGAACAAATTAATGTGCGCTGTGGGGAAACAATGTGCCGCCACCGCAACAATTAGCAGCAGTCAGGCAGGAAATATTCCACTTGATCACCGCGAGATTTGAACAGAGTTTCCGTTGCGTGTCGAGTGTTCGCAAGGGGCGGTGGGTGGGGCGAGGTTGGGGCGAGCTTTGTTACATCTGGAAACTCAGCAGTGAGCAGAATGGGAACGTTTCAGAACTGAACTTCTTGAACAGTGACAGAGATCCGAAGAGGTGACGCTGCTCCAACTGCTGAGGTTACACGGATGACATTTCACGAATGTAAATGTGGCGTAGGCTCACCTCAGTTGTGAGTCACGTCGGGACAATGTCAACAAACCCGAATGACAAGCTCCGAGAGGCTCGGGTCTAGTTTCCTAACACGGCTCTAACTCCGTGCTTACAAGCTGGTAGTCGCTCAGCTAGTGAAGAAATCTCCCATTTTTATGAAATCGGAGGTTTCACAGTAGTCCGTCACCGGGCCTATCACGAGTTACATGAACCCAGCCCGTATCTGTTCAATATCCATATTAATATTATCCTCATGCGGCCCATTCGCCTCAGATTTTCGACTGTTAAATACGTAGGTTTCTGCTCTGCTCTGCTGACTACCCGATTCACGGTAGTTTCTTGCTTGGATTATTCTGCGACCATGAATATTGAGGCGACAAGTTCCTCCGAAACGTCGGTTGACTTTCAACGAACTACAAGGCATTATATTCCAGAAGAAAGAACTTTTCAAGACTAGTGAGGTATAGAATAGGCCTAATCCCAACTACACAAGAACTCGAATATGCAATTTTCATTTTGACACTATTTGCGTGCAAGTCTTGGAAATTGGGCTGACACAGACGGCCACTGGGCAATATCCAATACAACAGGAGAAGCCTCGCAATTCTCTAAAAGGGGGCAACGTAGTCTCACACGGCCGAAACATGTTTCTGAAATGAATTGCTGTGTGCAGCTGAGTATCGGTGCGGAATATCTCAAGTCTGTGCTCAGCTCACAGCCCACATTTACACAGACATGCACACAACAGGAACTAACGCTAATGTACGGAGACTGTGCCGTGGCCTGACTTCGTGACTCGGTTAGGGCTCCACAGCGCGGTGTGAGCAAACATAAACACAGTAATCCCTCGCTAATCCGGATTCATCGTGAGGAGAGATCAAAGGAAAATTTAATAACATAGGAAGTGCTGATGAAGATACAGAACTGGCACTGCAGTAATTTGTTCCTCTGTCAGAAGCTGAAATCCAGGGCACCTTGATCCAGCTGAAGCCAATCTTGGGTATATTTGCTTGCGCGGTTTCAGTCTCCAGCTGCCCTCAGCACAGTCTGAAAGCCCTCTCGCTCCTAAACCCCCTGTGTCTTTTTAAAGTATGTACTCAGCCGTGAAGAGAACTTTTAACTTTCCATATTTCAATCTGGATTAACTGTAACCGGATTAGCGAGGGCTTACTGTAGGAGACCGACGCCTTACGTAGTGACAATAAGGGCACGCACTGTAAGACGCCCACACTTCCTTGAGGCTTCTGGTGACAGGGACTGTATCTACACAAGAGATGTCTGTATAGTCTGCATGCATCTACAAATTGCTGCAAAGTCCACCTTCAGGCTTAGAGCAGACTACATAGTCTACACACCTAGTGCTAGAAGCACAATAATGCTGGATAGAGTCTACAGCCAAACAGCGATAGCAATTTAGTCTACATAGGCCGTCAAACTACACCCACATCTAATGCTCGCTATATAGTCTACATACATGACTAGTCTACACACCACATGATGCCTATGTAAGGGTGCGATGCAAGCCGTCATGCGCCATTAACCCCCACTGAGAGGGCTGTCACGTGACAATGTACTTCACAATTCTGTCTAGCGTGAAACGTAGTTAATGTACTCGGATACATGCTTTAGAATTGTGGCCCTCATGTTGAGAACTTTCCCTTTCCAGGGGTGACCACACTACCTGCCTGTGGTGTCGACCTCACCGCAGTGACACACATTCCCAGGGGCCCACTCCTTTGTGGTTCAAACCTTTTCATTAGGGGGGCGGGGCGCAGTGGCGCCGACTGGCGGCAGCCGCTCCAATTAATACGATTTCTTGTGCCCGAGCCATGGGAACCGCTTGATCGAGAGAAGACAAAAACATACATGCTCCGTGACAGAAGTATGCTCAGATGGACTGGGTATGTAGAAGGTTTCAGTGGGCTGAGCTGGGACAGGCAACCGATCACTGCAAAATGAGCATATCCGTTCGAATGGACTCGAAAGACGGTGACGATAAATACTGTCGGCTCATGACGCCGTGTAGTCTGGTGTCACAAGAACATGTTGCCTTCAAGAAACAAGTTCCGATACCCATCTATACGGCGTAACAAGTTGGCTCCAGCGGTACCGATTCTGACTTCACAGGTCTGTTCGGGGTTGAATCTCTGCCTCCGTATCGACTATGCTGACTGAGATGTTTCGTGATTTTCCTCCAACAAAGTGCGTCGCTGACAGCGTCGTTAAACAAGCAATAAATGAATATTTTGGATTTGTGATTCTCACGGCGGTAACGCCGTATAGTTGGGAGAGATACCGACGTTTGGGACCAACATACCACCTCCATCTTCAGTGGAAGCCTACTTCTGCTACTTTCTTCCTTAGCTTACTCTTCGACCCTCAAGACTGAGGCGACATGTTTCTCCGAAACGTCAGGTTCTCTACAAACTGCACGGCATTACAACTCACAAAGCCACACTCTTCATAAATGAATATAGCACACTCCCGAAGCCCAGAATAACAAATGTAATTTATGAAAGGGATTTTGTTGCTGCGACAGGGAACACTGCACTGATGACACTCTTGCGTGTGGCTGAGCACAACTGGAGCCCCCCTCCCCCGCCCCCATACTCCAGTTACACTCCATTCCGTAATAAAACTATCATGATCGGCCTCAAGTACATGACTTGACAAACAACAGCGCATTGTGGGAACGAAATGACTATCGACAAACGACGGTGGCGCCGCCATTGTAACCTATCCATTAGGGCAGGCAACTGTTCTTTATTTGGCAAATTAATGGTTGTTAGGGGCGGTGGGGAAGTGGATATAAAATTATATCGGGGGCTGCTTCAAATCTAAACACCCCTAAAGCTACAGTAAATTACAGCTCGCGTCCTGGGGCTGCCAATTGACTTCCTGAGGCAAAAAAAGGAACAAGGAGAGCAGCAGCCGGGGTCTGGGGTTCGCTTCTGTGTTGCCTGTACCGGGTACTGTATGTCTTGCAGGGTCACAACACACTCGGGCACTTACGAAAAAGCAGATTGCATTCCAGGGCAACAGACTCCATATGTTCACTGCTTGATCGCAAGAACCAATCTCTGCATTCTGTCATCATAAATACTAAACCAACGGTAGAGGAGTCGGAGTTCGAGTCCCGGTAGGGGGCAAGATGTTTCCTCCCTCCACGTCGTCCAGACCGGTTCTGGGGTCCACAAAGCCTCCTGTCCATTGGGAATGGGGTCTCTTTCCCCTGGAGCTAAAACGGCCGAGGCATGAAGCTGACCACTTAACTCAAACTAGTGCCGAGGTCAAAGAATACGTGGATTTATACATCTACTCCCCAATACGTCTTCATGGTGAAGTGCTTGATTAATTAAGGACAGGGACAACTTTACCTTTTACCTCACCGCCACATTCTATTTTTAATATTATCCTCCCCTCTATGCCTAGGTTGTCCAAGTGATGTCCTCGTTTCAGGCTTTCTCACTTGATGATCCTGACAAAAATACATTTTCACTCGTGCGGTCTGACTGAACAGCAGTGGGCGCGCGTGCGCGTGTATGCTCACCTGGGAGGACTGAGGAAAATAATGACGCGCTAGGAGACGTCACCGTCTTGATGCACTCCACTAAGATGGAGAATTCCGAACGCGCCCGACGTCAGCACGCCTGGCAGCAGGACACAAATCGATGCGAGATTGTTTGTGCCCGTTAATTACCGGCACAGTGTAAACTTATTTCCGTTGAGCGACGCGTCGTGTATTCAATTTGCGAGCCATTGTGCGGCCAGCGCGCGGTGCACACAAGAGCGATTCGGCATAATGCGCGCAAATTTGTGATGTCGCCTCGATCTCCAGCAGAACGGTAAACAGTTTTAGACGTCAATGCAGGAACATTCTAGTTTCACTGGACGGAGAGACTTTGTGATGCATTCTCTTCCCCGCAACCCGACCTCCTGCGGGGGCGGCGTTAGCTGAGGTGTGGATCAGTAAGGATCGGCAGCTCGGCTGGTAGAGGTGTGACTCTGCCTCCAGGGTCGCATTAACGGGGAAACGTGCCGCCCATGCACCACAGACAAGCCACAACGATTCAATTGGCCAGTTTATACCCTTAACAGCGAGTTACTGAATTCGCGTAATGAAGTGCTCAATTTCTCCCTCGCGTCAGTTCAAGTTCCCGAGTCGTAAACTCGTCCGTTGTCCCGTGCAGTTGACACACAGGGCCCCCCGTCTCGTACTAAGCGACGCATCGCCTCCAAGCAGTGGCGTCCGACGTAACACCAGTTCCTCACTGACAGCTGGCTGGATTCGAACGGAGTTCCTCACCCCTGCACCAGCTGTAGGCATTCCTACTGGTTAAAACCAACGGAAGTCACGTCATCCTACGTAACGCATTTCCACATCTGGAGCCATCAGCCCCAGGATCTACTCCGACCGGCTTGACCACTCTCGACTCGACTGCCTCGTGCTCAGGTTTCTAAACGTCATTATGCCTACAATTTGAGGCGGTCAGAACACAGACTGGGCACCACACAATGTTTCTGAACTTCTGAACATGACGAATCGCTGTTTCTGCACTCCAAGGGGCAAAGCGGGAGGAGCGGTACTCAGGCACATGCGCAATTTACCCACTAGCACAGCGAAATTTCTTGGGGCCCGGCAGAATCTTAAGAGGGTGGACCCAAATCTTTGGTCCCACCACTGAATTTACCTCCTTACGATAGTTTATCGTGGCCGTTAGCATTACCGGCTGAGCCAGCTGTCACGGCGAGGCTGCCTTTAAGCAGCAGGGCCCCCCTGGGGTCCACCCTTAGAGTGTAACTTTAGCGTCCATCAAAGAACACGGCGTCCTACTGCTCACTGCCCAACGATGCAATGTACTGCACTTGCCTTCGTTGCTTATTTAACGACGCTGTCAACATGAACAGGCATGATGATCAGTGAAAGGAAGGGGCAGTAGCATAGCATCTGCGTACTGGCGCGACTGAAGAAGCAGCGATAAGGCGTGGAGGCTGAGATCCAGTGATACCCAGTCCTGCTCTCTACTGCCAGCACCACTCACACTGGAGACCTCTGTTCACGGTTCGAAAAACGTTCTGGTGTGAATCGAGCGTCGCCTCGGCTAATATTTAATATCAGCACCTCCTCGTGTGAACCGCGCTGCTACCGCCCTTTTGTGGTAGTGCGCAGTCAGATGGGACATTTCCCACGCAAAGCCAAGTGTAAAATCATTTCCCCCTATTTATCTCTCACCTTTTTTTATCACGTTTTGTGCTTACCCCTGCCTTCCACTCTCTGATACGGTTATTGGTCTTAACAAACAAATCGATTGTGAATACCTAATGTCCACACGCTCCACTTCCTTCCTTTGTTTCCTAGGCCCGCGAGTTTATTGCTTTAAGTTGATAAGGTGGCGGCCATTAATGCCAGGGACGCGCGATTCGTTTGTTTTGCCAAAGCGCGAGAGTACATCGGGACAGAAATCAAGATGGCTGTTACATGCATTAGCCTCTTATGGAACTCCAACTTTATTAGTGTGTGAGATTTCAGGTGTTCATGACGGTCATCAGAGGGATTACTGTCGACAGGGATCTGCCGCAGTGTAGTCTGGTATGTCATAACTCGAGGAGGCAACCTCACGGAAGAAAATTTCTCTCCGGTGTGACGGTTTTGGTTTGCGCCGTATGTTGAAGACAAAAGCTAGTAATTTTCTGTGGCTATCTGCGTCACTATCTAACGATGACGTTCAAGTTTCGGAGACAGGAACCTGCTGCTTCCATCGTCAGGGTAGAAAACGAGTGATATGGAGGCAGCAGGTTCCTCCGAAATGCTGATACTACACGGCGTTACAGGTTTGCTCTTTTATCCTGAAGATGAAGCCTGCTCATTCCGAAACCAAACTACACGGCATTACATTCCAGAAGACGCAGGCCTACTGTTGCTTCCGACGCCCTGACGACTCCGTCAGAAACTCGCTCTGTACAGCCTCGAATCACAGGTTGATTAGTGAACAACGATTTGGAAACGGTCGTGGCCTACTTTGAGGTACTATCCCTGAAGAGACTGACGATGGACCTGTAACAGCTAACCACGATCCATCACAGCGATCACAAAATCTCAACGAGAATCAGCATAAGCTTCTTCCAGTTTCAAAGTTCTTCTGTCCGCTAGACCAGCCTCCCTCATGGGCACAACCCGGGGGAGGGAGCCAGACACGTTCGTGCAGTTTAAGAACATTTTCAAGAACTGCACCAAGTATTCAAAAGAGAAGAACACACTTGTTTCAAACAATTTTAATTTTTAGCCTACTTTCCTTATTCTGGAGAAATAGGCTTATGATATCACCTTGCTGTTTGTGTGTCTGTCTACGTGTATTCTCCCCTCTCAGCGTTTGAATTCCTGGACCAATCTTTATGAAGCTCTGTATGTATATCATGGCACTTAAGCCCATCTCAACGGCGTACTTCATAAATCCCTCCCATCAGTCTGTGTGTCTGCATGTGTATCCCCTGTCGTTGCCAGTCAACGGCTCGGTAAAAACGTTACCGCGGCAATCAATACACATGTAAAAATAGAACTGTTGGACGCGTTGTCTTCTATGCGGTCAGCGTCGTAACAAAAAGAAAGCAGGCGATTAATTCTTCCCAGAACTTCTTGTTATTGTTAATATTTGAGAGTTTTTTTTTCGTTTTGATTTTTTTCTAGAAATCTAAGGGAATGGCAGATGCTTGGCTTTTCCCCCTACCTCCTCCGGACGTCCACGGCTCCCCTACAAATCCATACCTCCAACGTGTAGAAACCTATGCATTTGGGAAGGTGTCTTTAAATAAACCAAGAAACAGAACAGTGTAATCCTGACATTCACGTCAAAATCTCCCATTAGGCCTAGGACCCGTGTGTTTGCAATTAGTTCCCAATAAAATTGAGTATGTAGTGTGTATTCCGCACAGAGCCACGTGGTTTACTTCGAAACCTAAACAGATTTCGATTAAATTTGACATTAGTTGTCTGCACTAAATGCTCTACGGATGTGAACCAAATCCCTCGAGAATGGTCCTTGAGAAGCTGATACTCACTCAACTACTCATAAATTTGCCATCTTTTGTGTAATTCAAAAGTTCATGACCGTGTTCACAAGAGCCCTAGACAGGTGACTCTAGTCCTCACCTTATCTCTTTCAAAATCTATTTTAATATTACACTCCCATCTATGCTTCGGTTTCTTAGGCAGTCATTTCCTATGCATACTACATGCCCCACCCATATCATTGTCAACTTGGAGACGAAATGCTGACAATGCATTTGGAATTTGGAACCAGAGAGAACAATCCGGACTTCAAACAGCCACAACTGCCGTGCGCTACTCTGACTGCGCAGGCCTCCACAGACGGAGAGTAAAACAAGATGGGAAGTATGTGCAGCACGAATGGATTCCAAATTATAATAACATGTTTCGCGCTGAAACTTACAGAAATGACGACGGGTCGACGCTTCAAGGTTATGTTTTCCAGCGGAAAGTGCATGGGAATCTTGCCACCTGACGGGGGACAGCATTCCTTCTTACACACACCGCAAGCCGACACGTTGTGGCCATAAACTGAAAACTGACAGCCTACTGTCGTTTCTTGACACCTGCCAACTGTTCATGCCCCCATATTGTAACCACATATCCCAAAGTGCCAACCTACTGAGGCTTCTTGACACCTGCCAACTGTTCATGTCCCCATATTGTAACCACATGTCCCAAAGTGCCAAACTACTGAGGCTTCTTGACACCTGCCAACTGTTCATGTCCTCATATTGTAACCACACATCCCAAAGTGCCAACCTACTGCGGCTTCTTGACACCTGCCAACTGTTCGTGTCCCCATATTGTAACCACATATCCCAAAGTGCCAACCTCCTGAGGCTTCTTGACACCTGTCAACTGTTCGTGTTTCCATATTGTAACCACATATCCCAAAGTGCCAACCTCCTGAGGCTTCTTGACACCTGTCAACTGTTCGTGTTTCCATATTGTAACCACATATCCCAAAGTGCCAACCTCCTGAGGCTTCTTGACACCTGTCAACTGTTCGTGTTTCCATATTGTAACCACATATCCCAAAGTGCCAACCTCCTGAGGCTTCTTGACACCTGTCAACTGTTCGTGTTTCCATATTGTAACCACATATCCCAAAGTGCCAACCTCCTGAGGCTTCTTGACACCTGTCAACTGTTCGTGTTTCCATATTGTAACCACATATCCCAAAGTGCCAACCTCCTGAGGCTTCTTGACACCTGTCAACTGTTCGTGTTTCCATATTGTAACCACATATCCCAAAGTGCCAACCTCCTGAGGCTTCTTGACACCTGTCAACTGTTCGTGTTTCCATATTGTAACCACATATCCCAAAGTGCCAACCTCCTGAGGCTTCTTGACACCTGTCAACTGTTCGTGTTTCCATATTGTAACCACATATCCCAAAGTGCCAACCTCCTGAGGCTTCTTGACACCTGTCAACTGTTCGTGTTTCCATATTGTAACCACATATCCCAAAGTGCCAACCTCCTGAGGCTTCTTGACACCTGTCAACTGTTCGTGTTTCCATATTGTAACCACATATCCCAAAGTGCCAACCTCCTGAGGCTTCTTGACACCTGTCAACTGTTCGTGTTTCCATATTGTAACCACATATCCCAAAGTGCCAACCTCCTGAGGCTTCTTGACACCTGTCAACTGTTCGTGTTTCCATATTGTAACCACATATCCCAAAGTGCCAACCTCCTGAGGCTTCTTGACACCTGTCAACTGTTCGTGTTTCCATATTGTAACCACATATCCCAAAGTGCCAACCTCCTGAGGCTTCTTGACACCTGTCAACTGTTCGTGTTTCCATATTGTAACCACATATCCCAAAGTGCCAACCTCCTGAGGCTTCTTGACACCTGTCAACTGTTCGTGTTTCCATATTGTAACCACATATCCCAAAGTGCCAACCTCCTGAGGCTTCTTGACACCTGTCAACTGTTCGTGTTTCCATATTGTAACCACATATCCCAAAGTGCCAACCTCCTGAGGCTTCTTGACACCTGTCAACTGTTCGTGTTTCCATATTGTAACCACATATCCCAAAGTGCCAACCTCCTGAGGCTTCTTGACACCTGTCAACTGTTCGTGTTTCCATATTGTAACCACATATCCCAAAGTGCCAACCTCCTGAGGCTTCTTGACACCTGTCAACTGTTCGTGTTTCCATATTGTAACCACATATCCCAAAGTGCCAATCTACTGAGGCTTCTTGACACTTGCCAACTGTTCATGTCCCCATATTGTAACCACATATCCCAAAGTGCCAATCTACTGAGGCTTCTTGACACTTGCCAACTGTTCATGTCCCCATATTGTAACCACATGTCCCAAAGTGCCAACCTACTGACATTTCTTGACACCTGCCAACTGCTCATGTCCCCACACTGTGAACTTACTGTCAAGGTGTCGACACTGTGGCCTGGAGACACATTAATATTCTGTTGTTGAGTAATCGCTCGTCTTGCGCCCTCTGCTGTGGCGAAGAGACAGGATCGCTTCGTATGGAAAAGCCGAAAGATAGCTGGCGCTTGGTATTCATGGCTTGGGAATTGTGAAGCCTCACCGCGACGGGCTTCATTCAGGGACAGTCCCTGCCACGTGAAAAGAGCGAGGCCGCTACGGTCACCACCAGCACGTCGTACTGGCGTGCTGCAGTGTGAGGGTCCCGACTGTACCGGGGGTGCGCGGAGACGGAAGACGCTTACAGCAATCTGCATACAGAGATGAGACAAGACAGCGCTCGCATCTCTTTAAACTTGTTCCAGAAGCAAGCGGGAAAGTTCATTTGATGCTCTCTACGAGTGGGCGTACGCACGACCGGTTCTGACCAATCGCATTCATGCACAGGTTTGTTTGTGAACAGGGTGACCCGACACAAACTTTCGCACACGGTGAGACATAACAAAGCCGCTCATCTTCTGACCAGCGGCTGAAATTCGTGTACAGAGCGATCCGACGTGCGTGTTCCAAACTGACAACACGGTGTTCCACAAAGTGTTGGCTTCTTGACATGATCTGACCAACTGTGTTGCAGCGTGTGACGCCCTAGCGCCGGCCACAAACTAAGCATTTGCAGGAGCTCTTCTCTCGCACACACACAAAACTTTTTTTTTAAAGTCTTCTTTGCGAAGAAACTTTTACGCAAAGCTTTGAAGGCAGCAAACAGTTCTGATGGGTTTCTGAAGGCAGGGGCACCCTCAAAGGCTTGTTCGATATTCTGCAATGAGGCAATGTTTATGTATTAAGCGAGAAAAAAATACGCAGCAGGGGACTGTGAGGTAGCAGTGGGGAACTGTGACCTCAAATCCGGACGTAACAAGGGATTCGCGTGCGTGAGAGAACAATTAGCTTGCGTGCCGCCTCCCCTCCCCCTCATGCTTCCTGTACAACAGCCCTCATAAAAATTTAGTGGCCTGTTAAGTTGTTTCATACACGATTACCGCGCCCGCCAACAGATGGCAGAACCGGGAAGAGAGAGACTGGTGCGCCCTCTGCAGGTGTCGCGTCCACAGGAAGTGTCAGGCAGCTGTGATCCGCGAACTGGCGCGCGATTTATTATTTAATTTTAACAATCCAATTGTGTGTTAGGTGCTGGAAGATTCGAAAATAATAACAAAACGAAAGCGAATTGCTTCATGTGTCAACTCAGTCAGGCACAGGCCCACTGCAGGATCGCGCAGTGCGGAGACTTGGGCTCCAAGCGGTGCTGTGGGCACGCAACTGAGTGATAAGGGGCATGACGGACCGGGGACCGCGGCCCACAGGGTGACAACATTACGTAACTCTGTCGTAGAGGGCCCCGAAGGTTCACATCGCATTGCGACTACTGCTTACACCAACTCCATGTAGCAGACGTTTTCTGAGGCTAAATTTTGCTTCATCCACCGCCGTTTACGGAACCCCATGGTCCATTACGGTGTCCGCAAAAACCGGCCAACTGGTCTTCAACCTCACGATCAATTAAACTGCACTCACATTGCAAGTGTACAGAGAACAAACGCGCCCAGAAGTTCTGATGCAGTCTTAACACTTTAAAGACTGAAATTCATCTAAATTCAGTTCCTGCCTCAAAGAAAATACATTACGGTTAATGCTGTTTAGGGAAACAGTCGCTGTTTACCGTGAGAACCATACGGAACACACAGATACACTCTGTGGGCAGAATGCAGTATATATGAGTATAAGAATTCGGTCCGTACCTCACAGGGAACATTACGTCTCCGCTACAAAGCCCAACCGGTTAATGCTATTTAGGGAAACAGTTGCTGTTTATTGTGAGAACCATACGGAACACACAGATACACTCTCTGGGCAGAATGCAGTATATATAAGAATTTAGTGCGTACCTCACAGGAAACATTACGTCTCCGCTACAAAGCCCAACCGGTTAATGCTATTTAGGGAAACAGTTGCTGTTTATTGTGAGAACCATACGGAACACACAGACACTCTGTGGGCAGAATGCAGAGTTTTAGTACGTTAAAGCAGGTAGTACATACGTGTACAGTGACAAATGGGCTTTAAAGGGTTAATGTTATCGCAGGCTGGATTAAAATACCGTGAGGCCGGGTGGGACAAATATAGCTTTGCTACGATGCCAGTGCTGACTGGGCCTGCCCTGAGCAGAATTCTGCGCACCCCATCTTGCGCTTTAACTTCTTCCAGTAAGCATAAGCTTCAGACAGAGTCGCCACATGTGTATCTGAGGTAGCTCAGCGAGTTAAGTGACTGACTTCTGGCTCCACAGTCCGAATTCTATTCCCGATACATGCATCCCTCAACCATGTCCAGACCGTATGCGCTTCCGGGGACCACCGAACCTAATTTAGTGGGTATCGCAGATATAACGGCTGAAGCGGGAAGCTGACTACGTTACGTCTAGACCCCCTGAGCGCCCGCATGCCGAGGTTCTGCAGTTCCCATAGCTCGGCCCGCTGAAAACAAACACCTCTGCATACGGCATGTATGATTTCGGGTTCTCACTGCAATGACGATTCATACTGTCCTGTACCAACACACCGTCTCCTTCTTCAGAGCAGAAGCCGGGGGGGCATGCCAAGGCTGCAACCTGGCTTGTGGCCCTCCACTATACCGTACGGTAGCCAACTACATAACTTCCCAATTTGAGTCAGCGGTATCTGGCGTGTACTGCGATGCAGACACGATATCCCACGCGAAGAATAGGAGCTTTACATAACAGCCTCACGGAAATGCTTGTGTTGTTTCGTCACATCAGCGGACTGGAACGAGTTTCTCTCTCCCCGGACGAAATGTCATCTTCCAAACGCGAGACTGTCAGTGGAGCTCTGGCGACTGAGGAGAACCACGTTTGTTACAAAACAGCAAGGCCACGCCGCGCGTATAAAAGCGACGGTCGCGGAGTGCCGCGCGGCTTCTCAGCATCATGATAGCCTTCGTGGTGCTGTCCCTGAGCTTGGCAGCGGCGTCCGGCGCGGTGAGTACCTGCCGCAGGCCTTTTTTTACGTGTACGTCACACCCATACTGCATCGAATGGTAGGCCGTGATGTGACCCGGTACTTGTCTGGGTGGACTGAGGAAAACCGTGAGTCAGGGTAGTCGCTACAGCTTGCGCCAGTTTTGTCGGTAACACAGACACACAGTGTGTTTAAGTAAACAGCGGCTGTTCTTTGCAAACAGAAAGCAAGTCCTGTTGTGAAGGTCACAGGTCACGTCTTTCCGTCTGTCTCTCATCTAGAATGAACGCTTAAATTCAATATGCGAGAGTGCTTTAGTAAAACCTGGCGGGAAGTTGCGATTTGGTTTGAAATCGGACAACAATACCGGACACTTCACATGAAGACCGGCCCGAATTTCTGCGCGCGCATCTCCAGCGCAATTCACTAACCACCGGAGAGAAAGAAAAGTGTCCCGAACTAGAGTTGTACCCCGTCCAACACACTCTTTCCGTAAGTCTGGAGGTGTTCGGGACAGTTGAACAAAAGCTATTCTCATGCCGTGTCGTCTCACAACTAGAGGACACGGAGCTGTGTACCACAGGTCGAAACTCACGTCTGTCCGTCTGTTTTATTTTTATTTCTGACGAGCGTGACCTCCACCAGGAGCTGCCAAGCCATTGCCATTTCGGCCATGTTAATCTACAGTCCTGCCCCCCCCCTCACTTTACCAGCAGCCCGCAATACAAATAAACGCCGCTCCCCGAACGGCTTCAACCGATTGGTCTGTGTTTTCTGTGAGGTAGGAACTGAATCTATAGATATTATTTTGATGACCTTCAGGCTTCGAAGGGTTAACCAGCTGTTACATTGCGTGTGGAGGTCATGAAACGGCATTCACTGCTGCAAATGTAAATGCATGTCTCTCTCTTCGTGGGTCACTTTACGAAACTTGACTATAAGGAGACGAAAAGTTATTATTATTATTATTATTTATTATTTCTTCTTAGTGGAGTGAGACTGAGTCCACTTGGTACTGCAGCCACTTCTGGCCTACTGTACCAGCCCCAGATGAGAGATAATAGTGATTGTGGAGCAATTGGTGGAATGAAGATTCGGGGGAAACCGAAGTACTCGGAGAAAAGCTGCCCCAGCGTCACTTTCTCCACCACAAATCCCACATGACCTGAAACGCGTTCGAACCAGGGCCGCGCACTGGGAAACCAGCGACTAACGGTTGAGCTATGGCGCGGCCAGACGAACAGTAATATAATAAATTAATACGAAAGGATTTGGAAGGAAGTGGTCGTGGCCTAACAGAGGTACTAGCCCAGCATTTGCCTGCAGGGATCGAGGAATAGCATGGAGAACCCCGGTCAGAATGGTTCGCCTGCATCGCTCAGAGAGCATGAACCGGGCTGTGAAGTCCGAAACAAATGTGTGAAATTCGATGCGTTGTATTCTCTCGTTGCGAGCTCTGTTCCCGTCGGACGCTTCGCAGTGCAGTCTGTCGGCTCGAAACACGCCACTGTTCCACATACCCTCTGTTCCCCGAGCAGCTACACGGCTGAGGTTTCTCACGGTTTCGTCAGCCCGAATTCTGTACATGTGACAGGCTCAGGACGCGGCTGGAATACTGGGCTCCCTCGGGAACACCCTCAAGCTGCTGTCGGCCGAGTCAGTCAACACTGCTCGCGCAGCGGCCGTCCCTATGCTGCAAGCGGCGAACCAAACGACCCTGGATGCTCGCTCAATCCTGCAGGACCTAGCGGGCGACGTGGCGCTGAACGTCGTGAGGGCCAGAGCGTCTGGCTGGGATGCAGCTCACTGTGCGCAAGGTAGGTCGACCAGGTGCACACAGACTCCCCTGGCGACGAAGCCAGGACCCTGCACTCATGTCGCCATACTGTCTCCTGCACAGGCAAAGAGAAGCAGGCAGAACGGCTGCTCCAGGAGGCGCTGTCCAAGCTGGACGGGTGCACAGCTCTGGCCGCGGCCGAAGCGGAGGCTCCCGTCGTCGTCATCGACAACTTGACCCAGGAAGCAGCGCTACGCATCGACAGGGCGGCGGCCGATGTGGCGGCCTGCTTGGCGGGGACAGGAACCATCATGTGTGTGTTTGATGTGGTACGTCACGATTTGCACGTTTGGTGAATGATGGTCGAGTCACGATTTGCACGTTTGGTGAGTGATGGTCGAGTCACAATTTGCACGTTTGGTGAGTGATGGTCGAGTCACGATTTGCACGTTTGGTGAGTGATGGTCAAGTCAATTTGTAAATGGGGTGAGCTAAACGTATGGTTCCTGTTTGCAGGTGCGCAATGTGACGCGAGATGTGGGCGCCATGGCGCGCATCATTAGGAAGCAGGCGCTTGGCGCAGAGGAGAGCGTGGCGCACATTGAGCGCTACGTGACAACATGCGCTACTGGGCAGGTGCAGAGCGCGCGCACATTGCTGCAGCAGCTGAATATCGCAGGGTGCGCACAATAAAGCACAGTGCTGTAGTCTTGTGTTAGAATTGTAAGTAGCTGGACGTACATTAAATTCATAGCTCTATCAACTGGTGCTGTCTGTCCGCCCTCTCCTTCTCCTCCCGAAGGTGCAGACCAGGCACGTCCTGCTCGTCGAGAATCAAGCCCGTGCTCCTTGCTACAAGGGCTTTAATTACCGCGACAAAACGACGGTCCAGTGACCGGCCGAACAGGCTACTGTCTGCTACATGTGCGTCGGGCCACGGAGGATACGCGGAATGGCACTGACAGCGAATATTGTTGAAGCATGTCAAACAACTATTTGTCCTGACGTGACCCTGTGCCGGAGTCCAGACGGTCAACCCAACATCTCCTGTCCGTCGCGCAAGCATTCACTGGCCTCCAGTCGTCACGTCACCTCTCTTCAGACTATGTAACGAGTCGTGCAGGAATTCGCGGGCTATCCGCTTCAACAGCTCCATCCACATGTAACAATTCGAAAGAGGTTGAATCAAAGTTTCATGAAATTTGATACTTGAGAGTTTCACCATTTTTTTCCTCGAAACGCGCAAATCTGGGTAGTAAAATCAGACAATGACAAACATCCTGCGTTTCTGCATCCACCTTGGGCAGAACTCGCTAAACATTTATCGGATCGAAAAATGTTTCGAACAAAAGTCACAGAACTAAAACACGTAAGTTTACATAACACGCCATCTTCCCGTAAGTCTCATGGTCTCCGGATAAATAAATAAACGTGAGAGAACGGACAGAGTTGTACATCGCGCTAACAGTGTCTACGCCTCACTATAATATCCTAGCACCGGACTGCGTAACTTCACTTCACACAGGCAGAATGAAACCGACAGCCGACACCCGCGATCCTCCGCGGAGCGTTATAAACCAGTTTATCTTGCGTCCGGCCAACGATTAACTCCAGGAAGCCAACAATTAAACATCTCGGGGGCCATTGTATGTAAATGTCCGCGACTCGAGACCCGACGGATACCTGCAGTGAGGAGCGGAAGTATGCCCGTTGAAATTAACGTCACATGGACTGTGCCCAAACGGCATGAAATCTGAACCGTTGTGGCCACTCATAGTGAGCGAACCACCAATATGAGAATCAAACAGTGTGCCGCGACAATTCGCGTTCACAAATGTGTGGGTCCTGCCTTAAATGGTTTCTGTACAGACCTCCCGCTGCATATAGCTTTTGCTTATACAGAATGGGCCACTATTGTAACACGTTGCCAGGTAACGGCTCTGTAAACACGGTCCAACGCACAATAGCGGAAGCTGTGTTTTCTGTACATCCGACCGATGCGCCAATAGACTGGCTGGATAGCGATCACGTGTAGGTGCATGTACGTTCCGCGGCTATATAAGTGAGGGTGACAAAATTCGTTCAAGGCAGTTGCGAGTGAGCAGTAGCGGCAGAAGCACGTGAACAAGCAAGCAGTAAGCTCGAGGAGGGCAGAAGAGTACAAGAAGTCAGCCCGTGACGATTTAGCGTGAGATTTGAAGGCTTTATGTGTGCTGTAGTGCAGTGATATTGGGAGTGTGTGATTCAGTGAGGCTTTACAGTTCCTGTGTTATATACCCATTGACAGGAAACGGATGGTGAAGACTAATGGAAATCGAATGAGAAGATTAGTGTGGAGTGATTGTAAACTGCAGTAATAGTGTAATAATTATTAGTAGTTACGACCTGCAGGTTGTTAATAAACCCAATTACCAGTCCGAACCCGTCTTTAGTCACTGATACACGTGACACTTCTGAGGTCAGGGAATAATGCAAGGTGGAATATAAAGAAGTAATGTGTAATTGCAATCGGAAAAACGAAAGGCAAAAGATCACTTGGAACACCAAGAGCTAGGGGCAAATTATCGCTATATTAAAACGAGCGCTGTAAGCGTGTTGACTAGATTCATCTGGCCCAGGATGAAGTTCAGTGACGGCAATGAACTCGGGTTCTTCCTGACCAGCTAAGCGAATGCAATCTTCTCAGAAGGGGCCGCTCCAGGCGCATGTGGCAACTGCAACATGGGTACGGTTTGTGGGCCCCAGTTTTGGGGTTCTGCCATGCGATGACCACACACTGTTTACGAGAAGTCACATTAGTCACATATCACATTAGTTGCGATAAGTTGCAAAACGCTGTTCACTTCTGCGGTAAATTTGTATGTCGCCCATACTCAACAGGAAGTAACGCATCGAAACAACAAAGAGCTCGTCTTGTTCTTATTCACTCAACTCCAAGTCCAAGTCACATTGCGACTGACGGTCAGTCAGTCAGTAAGTCTTGGTGTCGAGCCCTTTCTGGGGCTCATGACCAGATATTTATTACTGTTGAACGTTGCGGTTTTTTTTGTGGGGCGCCCTCTCTGACGAGAGGACGGGTCTGTCTCTTTACATGCTACTGGTCCTTGCCAGCGCAGTCTTTCTCGAGTCCGAGTCCGTTGGGACCTGTCTTCGCTCAACTCATCTACTAGTCCTCGTTATATAGTCCCGGCACGGACCACTCAGAAAACGTATCTGCCATTATTGCGTGTTCTCTCGTTGCCGGGAATAATGCGTCCATAGACATGTTTCCTAGCAACGGCTGTTGTACTGTTACCTGTTTAAACGGCTGTTACTTGGCAGTGGGTATACACGTCACAGTCTGCATCAGCAGTAGATTTGTTACTTAGATCCCCAACAATCCCAAATAAACTCAGATGACACAAATGTGGAACTGTGTTCTTTATCTGATGGATACATAAAAACGATATATTGATACACACAACAGGAGGCAATCCCTGGAGGTCCAGTAATTTCGACTAATGATGAATTTCTCCTCAGAAAAGGATATTGGATACAATTTTGTATGAAGTTGATAGCAGTGATATCCCCCGATAATCACTACAGTCTGTTCTATCGCCCTTCTTGTGAACTGGTGCAGTAATAGACTCCTTCCACTGATTAGGCAATTCTTCCTAACGCCAAATACAAGTAATTAGATTGTGGATCTTATAACTTAATATTCCGCCCCTTGCTTGAATAAGTTCTGCCGGAAATTGATCACTACCTGGCGATTTATACCGTTTCAATTTTGCAACAGCACTTTCAACCTCAAAAGGGCTAGGATCAGGTACTAATGCCTCAGCTGTATGTGTTTCTATCTGCCTAACATCACTGACCTCATGTACATTCAATAACTGAGAGGAGTAGCTCTTCCACCTGTTTAAAACGTTGTGGGAATCTGCAAGCACGTTACTTATAGGTTGGCAGCCCTTACATTCACCTGTTCCTCGTCCTTACTGTGTGCTGCAAGCTATTGCCTTGGGCCGCGCCATAGCTCAAGCGGTTAGTCACTGGCTTCCCACCGCGGCGGCCCGGGTCTGGTCAAGTGGGATTTGTGGTGCACAAAGTGGCGCTGGGGCAGGTTTTCTCCGAGTACTTCGGTTTCCCCTGCCACTCTTCATTCCACCAATTGCTCCACAATCACCCTCACCTATCACCTGGGGCTGGTACAATAGGCCAGAAGTGGCCGCACTACAAGGGACTTAGTCCCACCCCACTAGCAATAAAAGAAAAGCTATTAACTTTGTCTTTCTCCTGGAACTATATACCAACAAATCGAAATTAGATTCACGAGGAACTTGAGAGCAGATACAGTTTGGAAATGTTTCACGTGCAGCTTTGTATGGGTGTGAAACTTGGTCTCTCAAATTACGAGAACAGACGGACACAGAGTGCTGAGGGGAGTACTGTGACCGCCCCACGCGTTTGGCGGCACTTACTCTCTTTTGTGACCGCTCTCTCTGTATAGTGCCCTTTACGTTGGGTGTCACCTTCTTGTTGTCGCCGTCCCCCTTTACCTTCCTGTTCCTTCACCTGGCTTCCGCCTGCAGCGGCTGTTGCTGATGCTCTTTGCCAAAGGAACACAGGTGAGTTTTCTTACCTCAGAAGGTAGAGATGAGACTGTCTCAGGATCTTTTGTACGGGCCTCGCTCAGACAGGGAGGCAGAAGCATCTAATGATACACTTGCACTTTGCATGTGAGTAT
>NW_019742973.1:577416-627188 GCF_002891405.2 Cryptotermes secundus | reverse complement strand
TCAGGAAATCTGTCGCTGTCAGCAGCTACAGCTCTCGATCAGGAAATCTGTCGCTGTCAGCAGCTACAGCTCTCCATCAGGAAATCTATTGCTGTCAGCAGCTACAGCTCTCGATTACGAAATGTGATGATCCTGTCAGCAGTTATAGCTCTCGATCATGAAATGTGATGATCCTGTCGGCAGCTACAGCTCTCCATCACGAAATGTGATGATCCTGTCAGCAGCTACAGCTCTCGATCAGGAAATCTGTCGCTGACAGTAGCCCCAATTTTCGATCAGACGAATTCTCATGCTTCCATGCGATATATCAGCAGATGTGGCTTAGATCCGCCACTGCACCATAACGAGCAGAACAAAGCTACGCTTGTTTATTCACAAGGATAATGGCCATGATGAAACATGACCAGATTCGAACCAGTAAGTATCGAAGTACAAGGACTCGGACATAACGAATTTCATCGCGTGCCCCGAAAACAAAGGAATATTTGAACAGCCGTTTCGCATGTAAAACACACAGTTTTTAAAGAAGTGAACATCGCGGGCCAACGTTGCAGCTTCCTGCGATACCGACTCTAATTGTTTCCGTCGCGTGTTGAGCCGCCATTACCCTGAGAGCTCTTTTCTCTTTAGTCAAGATAAGCATCTCCACTTCTCAGCTCCGGCAGAACAAAGAATAAATCAAACCTCGGAGTGTTGTAGCACTGCCGGTTAGGTGCTAACGATCGATTAGCATAAACAGGCGTCTCATGCTGACAGGATGTCAGTAATCAGTAAATTAATCTGCTCCAAAACGACGCGGAGGGGATCAATTAACCATTTAAAACACACTGGTTACTATATGTACCACCTGCTCACACAGTGTACTCCTCTGTTTCGCATGATTCTCACAAGGGCATATGTTTCCCTGGTTGGTTTTTATGAGGACATAGTGTACTCCCTGTGCTACCTATGCGCTAAGAATATTTAGAAGAACTGAAAGATCCTATTGTGGACACCCAGACTAATGAGCACTGCTCAGGTTTCGGGTAACTTGCATGCTCGAACCTGAAATGCCATGCTGCTGACTTCCCCCCCCCCCAAAAAAAAAAAACATTGTAGAACACAGACAAGAAACGCATACGCCTTACTGTAACGATCATACGACGAAACACATCGTGAAAATTGCACACCCAATATACCACACATTAACAGCCCGTATATCATAGAAACTTGTCTCTGGGCTCCACGACCGGGCTTACTACGTAGAGAGCCTCTACACAGAGATCACCAAGCGACACACATGTCCAATGTCTACACTGTAGCACTAGAAACTTAGTATTTAAGTTGGCATACAGATTTCTTAACCTCCCGTACTAAATTCTTTAAACACATCTTTTCAAAACTTTTAAAAATGTTTCTAATATTCCATAATATATTCAGCACTTTATAAACCTCGATATAGGGTATATTTCTATATTTTATCACTTATCTTATTTTGTACCTTCTACTTTAATTATAACACCAACTTGAGGCAAAAAATGTTATGTTAGTATATAATACGGTACGTTGCACTGATACGGATCCATATCGGTAGCTCAGTAACTGTGCATATTCTTATTCCATCCTTATGATGGCCTTGTACGGCCGAAACATGTAGCAGGAATGTAGAAGTAGCTACATGTAGCAGTGAGTATATCTGTTGTGTGGCGGCTAACCTCATTCCTATATATACACCACGTCTCCACTACAAAGCCCAGCCGGTTACTGCTGTGTAGGGAAACAGCCGCTGTTTATTGTGAGAACTGTATGGAACACACAGATACACTCTGTGGGCAGAATGCAGTATATATAAGAATTCAGTCCGTACCTCACAGGAAACATTACGTCTCCGCTACAAAGCCCAGCCGGTTACTGCTGTTTAGGGAAACAGCCGCTGTTTACTGTGAGAACCGTACGGAACACACAGATATACTTTGTGGGCAGAATGCAGTATATATAAGAATTCAGTCCGTACCTCATAGGAAACATTACGTCTCCGCTACAAAGCCCAACCGGTTACTGCTGTTTAGGGAAACAGCCGCTGTTTACCGTGAGAACCATATGGAACATACAGATACACTCTGTGGGCAGAATGCAGAGTTCTTTTTTAATTTTAAAGCATGTGGTGTATTATGAGAAGGTTCAAAACGTGTTTTGTTCAATATACGAGTATATTATTAGGATCAATAAATGAGGGATTGTGAGACTGACGGGCATGTAGCACGCATGAGAGTGAGTTTAACCAGAAAATCTGAGAGGGATAGAATTTTTAGGAAACTCAAGCGTGGATAGGACATAATACTGAAACAGCATAGGGCCGATCGACAGGCTGTTGTGAACAAGATAATGAACCTTCGGGTTCCATAGAGCGAGGGGTACTTCTTGTGTATGTGAGCGACTGTCAGCTTCCTCTGCTGTGCGGAGTTGGGTGCCGAGAGAGCAGACACAAAGCGGGAGGGGGGGGGGGGCGGCCGGAAGTGCGTGCAGTGGATCCCGGAACCACAAATGACATGTCGTTTAATGCCACATTGTCTAACTGCATTCATACGAATTTATTTGGCCTATAGGCCCTTAATGACGTCTGGGCGGTGGGAACGCTTCCTGCAAGCTTTCTCTCAACCTCGATACTTGTCAGTAATGATCACGTTGCCATAGCAACATAGCAGCTCTACAGTCGGAGGTCCAGGCATGCCTGAAGCAACAGGCCACGACCATTTCCACCTACATCCCTGCCACTTCATTATTCAGAAGAAATCTACTGAATATGTCGCTCTCACTTCTAGGAGGTCTTCGGATCGACACTCGGCCTGGACACCGCCCACACTTACTGAGGCATTTAGTGATTATCCTCAGTCATTACAGGCAAATTTCTGGACACTATCTCGACAGAACTCTGCATTTTCCTCAGAGAGTGTATCTGTGTGTTCCGTGTGGTTCTCACAGTAAACAGCGGCTGTTTCCCTAAACAGCAGTAACCGGTTGGGCTTTGTAGCGGAGATGTAATGTTTCCTGAGAGGTGCGAACTGAATTCTTATATATACTGCATTCTGCCCACAGAGTGTATCTGTGTGTTCCGTGTGGTTCTCACAGTAAACAGCGGCTGTTTCCCTAAACAGCAGTAACCGGTTGGGCTTTGTAGCGGAGACGTAATGTTTCCTGTGAGGTACGGACTGAACATAAGAACTTTAAGCAGACCTCGTAATTTAGATTCAAGAAAAATAAACACCTCTGGCTCAAAGCCCACCAAATTACATTTCTAAATTATGCAATTCCGGAAATCAAATCCCCGCAGAGGCTGTCTCAAGCCAGTGCTTCTAGCCATCCTAACTTTTTCACTTTCATACTGCTCTTATCAGAAGGACGAGCGCAGAGGTCTGGCAATCTTGTAACAAAATGACGCACTTTCTCCTCCTCAAATTCATTCTGCAAAAGGTCAAGGGATTGAAGCTCCACTCACCATACTCAAAATTCAATCTTAATACCTAACAATGAAAGAACACGAAATACAGGTTTCAAGCTCTTCTGCATGAACTGACGACAGCTGATGACAGAGAGACGACTGCTGAATTTATCGCGAAGGACTTCCAAAATAAAAAATCAACCAACGTCGTGCAGCTACTCAGGAACTTCCCGAACGTTCATTACCGTGCCCTCTCAGAAGCTTCGACTCATTTATTCTGAAGACTTTGCGAAACTTTGGACCGGAGTCCACTGAACTGGCAATGGGGGTGGTAAACTGGGTTACCGTTTCACAGCTAAGCCCTTACGTAATTAGTAAACATATTCAATGTCGAGCAGGGAGCAAAACCTTCCGAACTGTAAGTCGATTTTAACCAAACTTGGCACAGTGGGCAGAGGAAGATGAACTCGGAGCGTGGGAAATGAAACCGCAAAGTAAAATGGCGTAAATGAGATATGGAAATTGCGGGGCCCGCGGCCGAGAATTTGCCCACACATGTGAAATTACAGAGGAATGCCCAAGATGGCGTACAAGAGCATGATTGGTGGGGGTGGAGCCCCATCACGATTTGTAATACGCGAGTTGGAAGATCAACATCTCACTCAAATTGCTACCTCCGACAAGTACCAATTTATTGTCCTTGCTTCGTGCGTGCCTCTCAGGGTTGCACAAAGTATGGCCCTTAGGATCAGGGCAACGAAACATGCGAGCAGGTGCGAAGGTGCAGCGGTCAAAGTAGCACCGAGGCAAACGTCAGTGGTATGATTTTGTTGATGCGGTGATGAAGCTGCGTGTGAGGAGAGCAACTGAACTGGGTGGAAGAGCTGTACATCCCTCTGGTCGGTGGACACGACCAGCCAATGCGGGGCCATTCCGCTGAGAGAGCATCCCTCGGATTGGCTGCATCGGTCCCGTAATTACGCCGTATCCATCCCCTGGCCATTACACAGTAATGACATGTTCCTGAATTAAAATAATGAAACGAGCACTTTGCTGAGGGGCCACAGGCCGCCGCAAACTGCAGGTCCCTTGCCGACACGGCGCGCAGGACAGCGGGAACAGCGCTGCAAGGGCAGGTACTGCAAGTTTGCCGAGGCCTCTACCGCTAATCGCATATAATGGCCCCCGCTTTCTCATCGTGTGTCGTTATTTTCAAGATCAGAGAAGGACAAACTTAACCACTGGGATGTGTACTGCACCATGGCACGAATAAGTTGTTCATTAAAGTCATTATAGGTTCGTGAACAGGTCCAGGCGGGCGGCGACCGTCCGGAAAACATGAGACAATCACCCGCTTTCACCCACAGGTTCAGCACCACGAATACAAAAGCCGACAATTTCATCGTACTCTAAATCTAGTCACATTCCTTCAGCGTATTCTCCTGACATCCATCTCAAGCTTTCATTTGATACAGAGCAAGAAATGCTAATATAACGGTAACGTCGTGTGTCAGCCCATCTCCGTGCATCAGATGTGACAGAAAAACAGGCCGTGGAGGCCCATAGGTCAGTGAGACGTCGAGGCTCCCACATTTTCTAGACAACTGACACACGGATGGCGGTGAGGCTATCAGGAAGATTTCTTGTACTCATTTCTGTTAGAGACTGAGTAGACCCCAGCGCCATAGTGCGGCTGGAAGGATTAGGTCAATTGAAAACTGCAATGACTTCATCGGAAATCGAACCCGCGACCTTCGGCTAGCAGCACAGTTCCTCAAGCAACTATTTTCCGCCGGATGTTTTCTGGCAGACCTGTGCAAGCCAGGTGCTCCATCTCTGCGTAATGATAACGCAAGCGGCTAGACACAGCGTCTCGCTGTAATCACACGCTGTCGCAGCTTCATTAATTCGGCCGCGGACCTCCCGATCCCAAGCCTCAAAGTGGACCAAACATCCTTGCAAGAAGTTCTGTGAAGAGCCTGCACGCGCTGTATTCGTACAGGCGGACAAAAGGAACAGCATGTCGATTGGAATCAAGTGGCACCGGAAACAACGTGCTAGCAGCCTTCCTGAACACTGGCTGCCAGTAACTGTCAGCTGAATACGGCACAAGCCGTTGGCTGCAGCCTCAGTATTGCGCTCCGCCGCCATGTTTAAAAAACAACGAACACAACCTTCCTGCTTTCGTGCCTCAATTACCATATTTCGTAATACGATTCACTAATTATTATAGGAAAATTTGGCAACTCCGTCCAGTGTGACTCAGTATATATTTGCATGTTTCGGTCAGAAAGCAACATGTTAGGAACTGCTATTACATAGATCACAGTACATAAGCTTAAAGTGTTGTATACACATTTTCAATTATTAACGTTAAATAGCTGTTTAAGTAAATAATGTATTATTAACGTTCTTCATATTGGGGTGTCATTTACCGTCCTCTGAGGTCCGGGTAGCGTTGTTTCCCCCTTTTTATATGATCTGTGTTGTTGTCAAGTTGTTTCTCTGCCCTTGTGTATTGGGGCACAACTGACCGAAACATGTAAATATATACCGAGTCACACTGGACGGTGTTGTCAAATTATTTTATAATAATTAACTAGCGTCACGGGCCACAATGAATAAAGCTAAACGAGTCACGGAATTCATCGCGAAATTAAGTGCGCGCCCCAACTCTCCAGAGGAGTATAACTGTGGAATGTGAGGGCCTACATGGAGTCGCACCTCCAAATGTGGTACCTTGTATCGGGTTTATCCCACCTGTGCTTAACTTAACGCAACCTATTTTTTATTTTTTAATTTCTTGGGGTGGGGTGAGACTGAGTCCGCTTTGTACGTTGGCCACTACTGGCCTATTGCACCAGCCCGGATGATAGATGAGCATGTAACACTTGGTGTAATGAGAATTGGTAGGGGAAACCGAAATACTCTGAGGAAAACCTGTCTCACTGCCAATCTGTCTACCACAAATCCAACATGACCTGACCTGGGCTCGAACGCAGACCGCCGGTGACTAACAGCCTGGGCTATAACCTAAGCATTTATCAAACTAAACTAAAAGAAACGCCGCAGTGGCAATGATATCACCGTACATGATAAATACAGGAGCATATATTGGCCACCAGACTTGCTACACTTGTCTCGACCGCCAGTGATACAGTGACGCCTCGAGAAGTGCCAAGAGGCAGTCAGGCCAACAAGAAGCATGTTTGCTTTGCAAATTGGCCCATTGTGTCCACAGTTAAGCTATGATTAGCCGCCCGATGCTAATCTCGCTCACACTTCCCGTGTAATTAAATAACGTTCGGAACTGGTCACGATGGTTGGGTCTGGCGAGGGTACGCGTTCCCATGCTAGCCAGCTGCTGTGTTGCTGCTCGCTAACTCGGACAGTATGTTGGACACTGGCCAGCCTCCACATAAGCGCACACAACATTTAGGGCGGGGAACACCTGCATTCATTTCCGAAAAGCCGTGAAAATTACACACACCTCAGACAACGGAAAATCGAATCGAAAGGTAAACACAGAAGAAGCTTGTTGCAGCTGAGTCTCTTCCACGGAGACAAGCGTATCCTCCATGGGGCTGGGTGCCCATATCAGTGACATCAGGGCAGCAAGGAACGCGTGTAGACTCAGGATTATATCAGTGACAGCAGGGCCGCAAGGAACGCGTGTAGACTTGGGAGCCTTATATCAGTGACATCAGGGCCGCAAGGAACGCATGTAGACTCAGGAGCCTTATATCAGTGACACCAGGGGCGCAAGGAACGCATGTAGACTCGGGAGCCTTATATCAGTGACATCAGGGCCGCAAGGAACGCGTGTAGACTCAGGAGCCTTATATCAGTGACAGCAGAGAAACAATGAACGCGTGTAGACTCAGGAGCCTACTCTCAGCCGACTACGACTCTACAGCCTTGTTCTGCACGGGGGTAAACCCGGGTCTCCCACTACACAAAACCATGGGACAGAACAGCTCAGTGTCTCCTGAGGTGTGTTGGACATGTAGCACGTACAGACATTCATGGGCCCCATATGTCGTCCTTGTTCAGAGAGAGTAGGACTACTTGAGAGACCCAGTCGTAGATGGAATGTTGTTAACATATGAAGGCGTGCTGGGACCAAACTGAGTCACCGTGACGACAATGTGACTGAGCTGGCTGCAGAGTTCTGGTGACCGCACTTGGAGGTTACTGGTTTCTCGACTCTCTGCAGACGTTTCGGGAACTGCACAGGTGTCCGTTTCCGCGATGGCTGGCAGGCGTGACGAGCGAACTGGATCCCATGGTCGCTGCAACGCACAATTCCTACATTTTGCAACTGGCGGTCTAACTTAACGCCAATGGCTCGACGCCCACAAGAGCGTCGTCTGAGTGCCGCCGTACAGACTGGGTCTCAATCACTTCGTACCAGCCCCGGCTGGACGCGGCCCCTTCACAGGGTGACCAACAATCAAATTGAAAACAACGAGAACCTCTAGCTCGACAGCCGTACATACTGGTAATCATACTGAAACAATTTCATAAATATTTCTGCCTTCTTTGTTCTGTGTTGCGGGCGGCGATACGAAACAGGGACGAGATAAGATGAAAGTTACGTTGCATATTACTCCTTCATTCGGTGGGGTTTCCTCATCGAAATTCTGCATGCACATTCACTATCCTATACCGATGTTATAGGTGGAAATTAATTCATTTCTTTATTCAGTTTCAAGGTTTATTCACAAGGTTTGTTACTGAATAAAGGTAACACTACTAACACATAGCGATAGCGACGGCCGTGAGACAGGAGGCAGCAGAGAATAAGCTGACAGTTGCGGTACCTGCTCTCCACGATCTCACAGCAATCACCATGAAGAGTTGAGTCCTCTGGGATATAACGCTGTTTAGTCTGGTGAAAGTCAATAAACGTTTCGGAGGAACATATCGTCTCCATCTTCAGAGCTGAAGGATAAGTGAAACAACTATCATGAGTAAATTCCCGCCTTCTGAGTTTGTGTTACTGGTCCCTATCCTGAGCCAGATGAATCCAGTCTAAGATGCATTTTAATATTATCATTACATCTCCACCGAGATCTCATGTTTTCCCTTATCCAGTCTAAGATGCATTTTAATATTATCATTACATCTCCACCGAGATCTCATGTTTTCCCTTNTAAGATGCATTTTAATATTATCATTACATCTCCACCGAGATCTCATGTTTCCTTTAAAGAAGCAACTTATCATCATAACACTGCGCGGCACAGATTTCCCCGTGATTGCGCCCGGTGGGAGGGGCGTCTTAACTGCACCGCATTCTTTAATGGTTAGGCGCATCGGTGACGTCACACAAATCAATTAGACACGCCCCACCGCTCACGGCCGGCGATTGGTCGGCTGGGGCCCGTGGAGCGCGATTGGTCACTTCCGCCCGAGGATGGGCCGAGCTCGCAAGATGGCCGCCAGAGGCGCGACGGTCGCGCGGGCGGCGAGATCAGTCGCTGAGTTGAGCGAGGGCAGTGCGCGTCGCAGGAACCTAGTGTCGGTCTGTTTAGCTGTCAAGTGGTGATTCAGGCAAAGGCGGGCGAGTCGTGGTGATGCGCGAGTGACGTGTGTCGGATGGTGATCGTGCTGGAGCCCAGCACGGGACGGGGTGGTGCGGGGGGAATGACGGTCGACGATATGACTATCAGCAGCGGCAAGCAGGACGCCTCCCCGCATCACCACCAGACCACGAGGTCTCGCTTCATGATAACGGACATCCTGTCGAGCGGGCCGCGCTCACCCTGCAGTTCGCCGGCCTCCAGCAGCGAGGGCCCGCGAGACCTCTCGCTGCACTGCCGAGGAGAGGACAGCGACGGGCACGAGAGCGGCACGGACAGTGGGCTGCCGGGGGAGACCTCCAGCGTCTGCTCCAACGGTGAGTCTCTCCGTGAGACCAGGTCTTTTGTCAGTACGGCCTAGTTACTCGTAGTGTGCGGTAAAACGGTGCTGGACGCCGTCCCTAGTCAGTAAGACCGTGCCAGATCTTGTTAGTGTGCGGTGAAACGGCACTAGACATTGTCCCTAGTCAGCCAGACGGTGCCAGGCCTAGTTATTATGCGGTAAAACGGTGCTAGACGCCGTCTCTAGTCAGCAAGACGGTGCCAGGCCTAATTATTATGCGGTAAAACAGTGCTAGACGCCGTCCGTAGTAGGCAAGACGGCACCAGACCTGGTTCTTATGCGGTAAAATAATGCTAGACACCGTCCCTAGTCAGCAAAACGGTGCCAGACATAATTATTATGCGGTAGAACGCTGCTAGACACCGTATCTAGTCAGCAATACGCCGCTAGACACCATCCCTAGTCAGTAAGACCGTACCAGTCCTAGTTATTGTCAGGTAAAACGGCGCTAGACATCGTCCCTAGTCAGCCAGACGGTGTCAGACCTAGTTATTGCGCGGTAAACCGGCGCTAGACACCGTCCCTAGTCAGCAAGACGGTGCCAAAAGCGTCCGTAGTCAGCAAGATGGCTCCAGAACCCGCCCGTAACAGTATGTGAGGACTAAATGCCCGGTTGCTAGGTTTTTAAGCAATCAATCTTATGTGTTCGCGCTACAGCGGCCCTGACAAGGTACAGAAGCCTACTCTTGCTATGTGTGAATTAGTTGATATGTTGCCGTTAACCCTTTCCATGCTGAGCTAGAGTTACAAAACAAATGTATCATTTTGCTTTCGTGTTTCCACGCGATCTTCTAATTTCCATTGTTAGCAGCACACACACAGTGTGGGCTTAATCACGAAACTTGACTTTATATAGGCTAGGCCTATTATTAGAATAACTAAAAATGGTCCGTGTTTCTAAACAATATATCTCGGTCATATCATTCAGGAGGTGTGCAATAAATTAGCCGCTCTCTGCAGTTGGCACATAACAATTACTGTATTCTGGTTGCTAGGAAACGTATCATTGTGGTCGCTTAATTCTCCGCTTCCTCGCAGTTAGGTTCATATCGCTTCTCATCCTTCAGAAACAAATTGAGCCCGTTTCTAGAGTGTCACTGACCCCACAACTCGCTGGGAACTAAGCGACTACATGGAGAAGACTCCTTATAGTCCCTCAGCTGGTCAAACATTCCCGCCTCTAATGGAAACCGAGGTCTCATGACCGTGTTCACAACAGCGTGCCACCCGGTCCTGCCCCGAGCCAGATGAATCCAGGCCTCATACGGAATTTGTTTAGGTACAATGTCTCGGTCTCCCCTCCTGTCAGATATTTGCACTGAAATTTCGCGTGCATTTCTCATTTCCTTTATGCGCGCTACATGTCCCAATAGGCCATGTGGTTTTGCTGGTAAGTCCCGCCTGTGTTTGGTAGGTACGCCTATCCCCAGTCCACGGCGGGAACCGGGGATTGCACTGAACACACGGGGCTGCCTACTCATAGCGTTACTTTCCCTCAGAGACGTTTTGGCAAAGCGCAAACCAACGGAATTCGAACACGTGTACTCTTGAGCACGTAAATCTAGTTTGTATGTTTAAAGCAGTTTAATTATCTCTGAACTGTTTATCTGAAGCGGTGTCATTTCATACATACGGCAAGGTGTGTAAGGCCTGTTATCTCATTGTTTATTTGAGGCACTGTAAATTTAAACATCGGAGAAGATGTGTAAGGCCTGTTATCTCATTGTTTATTTGACGTACTGTAAATTTAAACATCCGGGAAGGTGTGCATCTCACCGTTTATTTGAGGCACTATAAATTTAATCACCAGGGAAAGTGCTCAAGGCCTGTTATCTCACCGTTTATTTGACGTATTGCAAATTCAGACATCCGAGGAGGTACTCAAGCCCTTGAGAGGAAATTCTCGCTGTTTATTTGACGCAGTGTGAGTTCAAACATCCTTCCTTGCACTCAAACTGCCCTGCATACCATTACAAATATTCAGGGGTTGGCTTCTGGCTTTGACCGGGGGGGGGGGCAGCAGGCTATTGGAAGATGCGGGGTTTGAGCTTCGACCATCCTAAGGTTTCTCTCAGCCCTGCAGTCGCCATAGGCCACCACCATCGCATCCTCATGCCATGTAACATTACATAAGGGAGCCTCTGCAGCTGATACCGGCCTTCAGCTGTTCACTTTCCTTCCAACAGCGAGCCCACAGAGCGACTTATCCGCAATTTCTCCGCAAGCAACGCATTCTGAGCTTACATTCTGTGCAGACAATGCTCGGACCGACTTTCACATAATTAGAACGTCTCATAATTGGAAAAGGAATAGCTACAAATCCGTAGAAAGTTACACCGCGCCAATTAATATTAAACTTTCACTGCCTCATGCCATTTTTCTATTCAATGAATCGGCTAACGCACGCGGGTAGCGTAAACCATTGATCGATACGGAGCAGTGTCATCTCCCGCTGGGCCCCAACCAGCATCTCTCGGCCGCTTCTGAGGAAAACCAAGCCTACATGTCCGACCCTGTAATGAGTAGGCCTAAATCGGACGTCGTTTTCGCGCCTCGCTGCTCCCAGCATTGCGAACCAAGGACGAGACTGAAGGATAACATTAATGTCTATCTTACGAACAATTTCCTCAAGTGAAATGGTGGCGGGTTTCTGTAAGTGAACCTCCGGGACCGGCTGCTAAGGGAATTTACAGCCGCACTTACCAGCTAACAGTTAGCGTATGTAGAATGTCCAACTCATCTGGCGAGTGACAGAGCCCCACTGGGGGCACCATGTCAACACGGTAACAAGAAATCTCTTACAGAAATTTTAGCTTGTCGTAACGGTGACAATGAACATTACTGAAGACTTGCAATGTAACACCGTATATTATGACAGAATTACCAACCTTTCTGGAGAATTTGGTGCCTCCACCTTCAGGGAATTACAGCAAGGCGCGCGCTCCACCGATGAGGCAGCGGGAAGCCCCATGATAGAAGGATACGCTGGCGTAAGAGGCAGCTGTGGCGGGTATAACTCCACGAGCTCCCAAACTTTGTTCATTTTAAATCGGCAGTACTGTCCAAAGCCCACACCAGCGCAGCGAAGGGTTCGAAGGACCAACGCCCACTTTAAAATCAACCCCGTAAAGAAGGACTTTTTCTAAATAATACGTATATAAACATTCAGTCCGTACCTCACAGGAAACATTACGTCTCCGCTACAAAGCCCAATCGGTTAACGCTGTTTAGGGAAACAGTCGCTGTTTATTGTGAGAACCATACGGAACACACAGATACACTCTGTGGGCAGAATGCAGTATATATAAGAATCCAGTCCGTACCTCACAGGAAACATTACGTCTCCGCTACAAAGCCCAGCCGGTTACTGCTGTTTAGGGAAACAGCCGCTGTTAATTATGAGAACCGTTCGGAACACACAGATACACTCTGTGGGCAGAATGCACAGTTTTAGTGTGTTAAAGCGGGCGGTACATATAGTTACCGCTGGGGTTTGAAGGGTTAGCACGCTAGGAAATGTGTGCACACAGCACCAGAGTTCTGGCGAATTCATTCGCGAATCGAATTTTCGTCAAAGCATGTTTAGGCGAGTTCGCGGCCACAAAGCGCCCCTTCCGTCCACATGCACGCATGAAGCAACTAGACTTTATCAGAATATGCTGACATAGTCCAATTTTGGTTAAAATATGACAGCAATAAGAGACTGCGTGTGCTTCTGCGCGCATCACTGAGCTACACACGCCGAACATATGAGTACTTCTTCCGTAAGCCCTGCGAATTTCTCTCAAATAGAGAGGACTCTGAAAGGGCGCTATGCGTACAGTTCCTGCGTGCAGTTTGCAGCCAGCTGCTCACGCTGGTTCCTCGATCGTGGACTTTTATTAAATACCCTGAAGATGGAGGCGATACGTTCCTACGAAACGTAGGTTTATACAATATCTACATGGCGCAAACCCTCAAATCTTACATAGTGGCTAGCTCTATCACTACTAGTCTGAGAGCTGCACACTTTGACGAACACTGGCAGGCCGAGTTATGAGATGACACAGCACAAGTACCCCCGCCGTGCATCGCGTATTATTTGCCGAGCCTCGTTTTTTCACCGCAGCTTCTGCTCCAAACATTTTTTCGCTCCGATAAACATTTCGCGGGCTGCGGCCGAAATAGCCACGTCTTCATGTAACGCCCGCTGTTGTTCTTGTTCTTGTTCGATTTAAACAAAAACTGTAACATGGCACGCAGGGTTTAGTAACATCCCCAGTTCGAGCTGTTACACGCGGACATGACAGCACAACCTGACAATACGCCCCAAAACAGAACCAATGAGCGGTGCTTCGTGACGCCAGGTCACGTGATATTCAGGCTGACAGTGTTCTCCACATTTCTCAAGCAATTCCAGGCGAACAGCCCATTACCATTTCCTTTCCGATCGTTTACAATTCGTCTGCCATGTCATATAACGCAGGGGCACGCGGTAGTGTAACTGGTTGAGGCACTATGCTACAAGCCGGAAGATGTCGGATTCAAGTCCCGATGAGGTCACTGTATTTTTTTTTTTTTTCAATTTACCTAATCCTTCCAGCCGCACTATGGCCCTGGGGTGGACTCAGCCTCTAACAGAAATGAGTACCAGGAATCTTCCTGTGGTTAAAGGATGGCCGGCGCGTAAGACTGAGAACATCACGGCCATCTGTGAGCCCACTGTCTAGAGAAAATGTGGGAACCTCGACTTCTCACAATTCTATGGACCTTCATGGTTTGTTATAGGGATAGCTTAACCTTACCTTTTTATGTAATATGATGCGCTGCTGGCTAAGCGCTATTTTCTCTGGTATCGCAACGCCCGAGGTGGCTCCCTTATGCTGCTAGGTGAAACAAACGTCTGCCCCCAATCGCCAATGGCTGGAGCTAACCGGCAGTAACACGCGTGAAGCTGGCAGAGACACAAGATGTGGCTCCTCATGGCTGCATAACAGGCCCATATGTACAAATTCTGTCTGCAACTGGACACTCAAAATTCTCCTTTACAAGTGACCAACCGGTTAACGCTGTTTATTACGAGAACCATGCGAAACAAGCAAACTGCGTCGTGGGCAGAATGCAGAGTTTTAGTCTGTTAAAGAACGTGGTAAAAAAATGTAAAGCTATCCCTGTAACAGGCCGTGCAGAACCATACGGTTGCGAGACGTCGAGGTTCCCATATTTTGTAGACAATCGGTTCACAGATGGCGGTGAGGTTGTCAGCCTTACGCGCCGGCCGCCCTTTAATCCACAAGAAGATTCTTGGTACTCATTTCTGTTAGAGGCTGAGTTGACCCCAGGGCCATAGTGCGGCTGGAAGGATTAGGTCAATTGAAAAATTCAATGACCTTATCGGGAATCGAATCTGTGACCTTCCGGTTCGTAACATAGGGCCTCAATCATACATATAGTAACGATTGTGGATTACCGGGTTCGATAATTTTTTTTATTTAACTCCAATAATTATACAATCTATCCATTAAGTGTGGATAATAAGTACATTCGATAAAATGACGTTGGAAAGAATCAAATAGCCTAATGACGAATCCGCTGCAACGCGCCGACGCGGGCCGAAGCAACCGCCTGCAGCAGCCGTGGCACCACGCCAAAGGCCACAGAACACTCGGCGCTCCGCACCGGCACGGACACAAATTTAGTGCTCACAAGAGACAAAACGCTGGGACACTACAGCACATGGGCACTGTGACGGGGTAAGAGACACGTACAGACCGTCCGCTGTGTAGGACGATTGGCAGGCTGTACACATCCGCATACAAGCAATATACGTGTATATGTCATTGCTGTGAACCTTCAAGTTCATCAGAATATCTAAATGTTCAGTCCGTACCTCACAGGAAACACAATCCGTGTGTCTCCGCTACAAAGCCCAACCGGTTAATGCCATTTAGGGAAACAGCCGCTGTTTACTGTGAGAACCACATAAAACACATATAGTAAGCCCGTCGCTAATTCAGATTAATTGGGAGGTCATCAGGATTAAGCGACAATCCGGATTGGTGAAGCAAAAAAGGAAAAATAAAGCCGTAAAAGACAAAGAAACTTAGAAAACAAAAGAAACGTTTAATAATATAAGTACTGCTGACGAAAATTTTAAAAAAATATATCATTGCTGCAATAACTTGCTTTGTCAGAAGCTGAAATCCAGGGTTTCTTTGATCCAGCTCAAGCCAATCTTGGATATTTGCTTGCGCTGTTTCAGTCTCTCCAGCTGCCCTCAGCACAGTCTGAAAGTCCTCTTGCTTTGTCAGATGCTGAAATCCAGGGCCTCCTTCATCCAGCTCAAGCCAATCTTGGATATTTGCTTGCGCGGTTTCAGTCTCTCCAGCTGCCCTCAGCACAGTCTGAAAGTCCTCTCGCTCTGTCAGAAGCTGAAATCCAGGGCCTCCTTCATCCAGCTGAAGCCAATTTTGGATATTTGCTTGCGCGATTTCAGTCTCTCCAGCTGCCCTCAGCACAGTCTGAAAGTCCTCTCGCTCTGTCAGAGGCTGAAATCCAGGGTCTCCTTCATCCAGCTGAAGCCAATCTTGGATATCTGCTTGCGCGGTTTCAGTCTCCAGCTGCCCTCAGCACAGTCTGAAAGCCCTCTCGCTCCTAAACCCCATGTGTCTTTTTAAAGTATGTACTTAACTGTGAAGAGAACTTTTCATTTTCCATATTTCGATCCGGATTAACTGTAACCGGATTAGCGAGGGCTTATTGTAAATACACTGTTCGGGTAAAATGCAGTTTTAAGAGTGTCTGAGCAGGTGGTACATATAGCTACCATGTCTTTTAAAAGTTAGCGTAAGTGATATGTTTCGCGTTGTCTTGAAGAGCAGGAACCCACCAGCTAGTTAACTACGTACAACAGGCGTAGGCATCTTCACTCCCTCGGTGGGGCGCGTAACAAGATACGAACCCTTATCCAACAAAGAGGGCAGAAACGGCTCTTAACGATCGTACGATTATGAAGGGATGGCGACGAGATAGGCAACTAGCAGACGTCAGCCTTCATTACCATTTACTTCTGATAGGCCCACCAGTCTTCTAGCGTACAACACAATCATTAAACGTGAAATCTCACTGACGTAAATCCTACACAGGATAACTCTGCCGCTACAGTCTTGTGGTTGGCGTGTCAACTTGCCGCTACAGTCTTGTGGTTGGTGTGTCAACTTGCCGCTACAGTCTTGTGGTTGGTGTGTCAACTTGCCGCTACAGTCTTGTGGTTGGTGTGTCAACTTGCCGCTACAGTCTTGTGGTTGGCGTGTCAACTTGCCGCTACAGTCTTGTGGTTGGCGTGTCAACTTGCCGCTACAGTCTTGTGGTTGGCGTGTCAACTTGCCGCTACAGTCTTGTGGTTGGTGTGTCAACTTCACCCAAGGGAAAGTTCAACAGAAAGAGAAACAATGGAACGCCTGGGATATTGTTGCGCCTCCGTACAAAACTGAATATTTCGGTAGCAGACACACATTTTGATACATCCTGTATTTTTATGCCGCGTTCACGTTCGAATTATTTTTTTTTAATTTATAAAATGGTTAATTTCTGAAAACCATGAGGAAACTGGAATTCGTGAATTTAAATCTAACGAACGGGAAATTCAATTCAATCACCCCGACGCCTTACAGTGCAGACAACAGAAGACCAAATTTCATCGAATTGGAGAGTACTACCTTGTCGGATATAACGCCGCGTAGTCAGCCTAAGATCAACCGACGTTTCGGATAAACATATCTCCTCCATCTTCAGGGTCGAAGAATAAGCCGAGCACGACATCGGCGTGAAAGCAGGTGGTAGCGTCGGTTGACTACGTGGAGTTATATGCCAGAAGAGAGAACTGTTCGTAACCACCGGCATCAGAGCCTGAGATCCTGCATTGATTGAAATGGGTTCTGATGCGGCCGAGCGGAAATGACCTCATTAGGGGCCACATGGTCCATGTGCGACACGACAGATACTCGTATATACATTTCCTTGCAACAATTCAAATTAGTTCCATATTCTTACGCTCTGAGATCAGCATCGGGTGCAATCACATCGTGAAATATCGCTGTCTCTATATGGTCACAAACACAAATATCGGCTCCAATGTCTTCCCCGCTACAAATGACATTTCTCGTTCAGAAACAACAATGAGGCCTCCTGCTGCTTTCAGTAACTCGGTATTTAAAAGTGTTACTGTGGGCGCAGTAGTGAGCGTGTTACCATGGATACAGCCCTCCATGTCACACGGGCCAATGTTTGAAACGTTCGCCACGCCGAACACACTTGAAGTGAGTCACCATTAGTAACCGTGCAATGTCACTGGACTCTGCATATTTCGGACAACTCTGCGACGGTGGCCACAGGACCTCTTGTCCAGCCAACTCCTTGGCAATGACGTCCTACCGTCAGTGAATGTGGTTCGGACAATTCTGCGACGGTGGCCACAGGACCTCTTGTCCAGCCAACTCCTTGGCAATGACGTCGCATGTGGTTCGGACAACTCTGCGACGGTGGCCACAGGACCTCTTGTCCAGCCAACTCCTTGGCAATGACGTCCTACCGTCAGTGAATGTGGTTCGGACAATTCTGCGACGGTGGCCACAGGACCTCTTGTCCAGCCAACTCCTTGGCAATGACGTCGCATGTGGTTCGGACAACTCTGCGACGGTGGCCACAGGACCTCTTGTCCAGCCAACTCCTTGGCAATGACGTCCTACCGTCAGTGAATGTGGTTCGGACAATTCTGCGACGGTGGCCACAGGACCTCTTGTCCAGCCAACTCCTTGGCAATGACGTCGCATGTGGTTCGGACAACTCTGCGACGGTGGCCACAGGACCTCTTGTCCAGCCAACTCCTTGGCAATGACGTCCTACCGTCAGTGAATGTGGTTCGGACAATTCTGCGACGGTGGCCACAGGACCTCTTGTCCAGCCAACTCCTTGGCAATGACGTCGCATGTGGTTCGGACAACTCTGCGACGGTGGCCACAGGACCTCTTGTCCAGCCAACTCCTTGGCAATGACGTCCTACCGTCAGTGAATGTGGTTCGGACAATTCTGCGACGGTGGCCACAGGACCTCTTGTCCAGCCAACTCCTTGGCAATGACGTCGCATGTGGTTCGGACAACTCTGCGACGGTGGCCACAGAACCTCTTGTCCAGCCAACTCCTTGGCAATGACGTCCTACCGTCTGTGCATGTGGTTCGGGCAACTCTGACGTAACATTACATTCTCCGCTTTGGGAGTTTAAGTTTCGAAACCACACGTGAGTTTTAACTCGTGCAATATAAGTTTCCATATTCATTCCAAAATCTTCGATTCCCCGTTATGCTGCCATGTTCAGATTAGTACCGGGTTGTCTAACTTCGGGTACTTAATATGGTTGGGCCTTTCAAGAACCCGAAATTAGGAACCTCTTTTTATATAGTCTCTGTGTCTCATTCACTCTCAGGTGGCCCATACAGAAACAAAGGACTGGACTGTAGACTCCGTGCAGACTGTAAAAGACAAGAAAATGGTGCTCCTGACAGGCCTACTTGTGCGGATACTGCACTCGATAAGCGGTCGAATATAAGAATATATTAATGTAACTTAATGTTAACTCCTGTTGAAAACCATGTTATTATTTTGCGTATATTAATGGAATTAATATTTTTCAAATACGACCCTTTCTTCTTTACAAAACTAATAATTTTGTAGGTACCGTGAACCTATGTTTCTCTTGTTTCTTTCGTTTCATTATGGTTTCTGTTTTCGAATTACGTAAACAACCCCTATCAGAAATCGGGCTACCATTTTCGCAGTTTTTTGCTTTCATTTAGTTTTTGAGAATGCGCCGCATAACAAGCACTACTTGCGCTATATGAACGTCACAAAGTACTAATGGTTCACGATTCTACCAGCAACAATCAAAAAGGCTCCTACATTAAGTATTCGAAATATGACGCCGTTACCCTGCCGCCATTGCAGCGCTCTGACGGCACAGTTCACGCCACCAGAGTCCAGCTGACAGAAACATAAATGTAAACACACAACACTTACCGAGCCCATGCAAACCGGTGTGCCACTGTAAGCCGCAGGTCTACGGCAATTCGCGTTGCCACAGAAACAGATCCAACTGCAGTCTCTGCTCGGCCGTCATTTCATGCCCGCACTGGGCCTCGTCTCTCCCGACCTCTTGCAGCAAAACCTGCTTACAAAGCATCGTCCGGCAGTCTGCAGATGCAACACAGTGCACAGTGTAAGCATATTTATGCTTCAAATCATTCTAATGCTCCCTGCGACTACATCTGCAAACTTTGTGTATCTACTTTTCCAGTAACACACACGTAGGCTATTTTGGCCACGGCCTTCTTACGTTCGGCCCCTTCTCATGAGGCGCGTTACAAAAGTAAACTAGGCCTGTACCAATAAAACTGTGCGTCAGACAAGGACAAGGCGAAGCCAGACACAGAAAATATACGAGGCTTAAACTTGGCGGTGGTCAAGTAACTAAGCTGCCGTTGTAGCATAAGATACGTAATATAGGCATGATCTGCTTTGCAAAGCGTGGACTGACAGAGGGCTTGTATATAGTGCACAAGGAAGACTTCTCAGTACCATGCTATATGTGCGATACATACGCTTGACAAACCCAAACATATTCCAAGGAGCAAACCCATCGTCGCGTCAGAGAGGAAGTTACATGAGGACTATGGCCGCAATGGTTCAGTTGCCAGAAGAAAATTGTGGTAGTTTTCTCGAGGGGCTTGGGGACAAGACAAACTGATTGGCGGTAAACCGCCAGTCGTAAAGCAACTCTGAGTTCCTGAGTGGTTGAGTCACTTGAGAGTTGCGGTCGTGAGAAGTGAGAAGCTGGTAGCTGAGGCCGGGGACATTTCGAGAACCCAGAGGAAGAGAAACGTCCGCCGTTAGAAGCCGTTACCAAGCAACGGCTAGTGAAGACTGAGAACACTTTATGTGTGCTGTAGTTACAATGATTTTTGGAGCGTGTAACTCAGTGAGACTATCATAGTTATTTGTAGTTACGCGTTCAACAAATCCTATTACCAATCCAAACCCCATCTATCGTCACTTACCACGTGACGTTATGTTTTGACACATCCTTTTGTTTCCGTGACATGCGGTGGCAGTGAGATAGGATTATTTTTTTTATTGCTAGTGGGGTGGGACTAAGTCCCTTGTACTGCGGCCACTTCTGGCCTATTGTACCAGCCCCCGATGATAGGTGAGGGTGATTGTGGAGCAATTGGTGGAATGAAGATTGGCAGAGGAAACCGAAGTACTCGGAGAAAACCTGCCCCAGCGCCACATTGTCCACCATAAATCCCACCTGAGCAGACCCGGGGGCCGCCGCGGTGGGAAGCCAGCGACTAACCAGTGAGATAGGAACTTAGATGCTAAACACACTCAGTTTCCATAAAGGGAAGCATTACTGCAACTGAAAACACATGCCTAGATGCTCGGAAGAGCAAGAGGGACACAAGGCTTCTTTGGCCAACAGACCTAACCAAGTTAGGCGCCATTGGTATTCCTGAAGGATACATCTCGTTCGTAGCACGGACGGAGTCTATGCTAAATACTGAGGTGGTAACCTTACAAAGAAACCGAGTGATGAACGCAATATGGCTGGGGCCATAACAGAGGAAACTGAGACTAGAGACAAAAGCGTCTCTCTTGCTCCGCATATGTAGCCACAATGAGTCAAATGAGCCTATATGGATTAAATTTGGTATGAGGGAAGTCCAGACGAAAATTTTCATGGACAATTTAATTTCGGCTAGCATCGGTAAGAAGTAAGTAACTTCTGGTTTGCAAGAAGCTGAAATTCAATTTCACTGGTTTCCTCGGAAATTACACTTAGGTTTTGCAGAGCCTGTGCTGACTCACATTTCTTGCTCCAACATTAATAATAACGTTAAGCAGATATGCTATTTCGGTTACGTAGGAAGTGGCGCTCTACATGTACTTACATAACCAACTCACTATGATACGTGTAGCAGAACGCAGCGGTACACAGACACTGCACCGCACTGTTCCCGTAGAGTGGCCGGCCTCAGCGCTAGACAGAAGGGAGACGTTCCGGCCACTTTATCCCTGTATCCACCAGATAGGTGGCTGGCCGGGAGCAGAATCCTTGGGAACACAATGTACACATCACGACGCTCCTGCCAGGATTCGCTCCCAGGTCTCTCATTTTTCGGGAAGACTACTTCTCGTAAGCGCTTTTAAATAACAGTGATAATAACAATAAAAACAGCGAAGCCCGAGACGCCGGCGTCGCGGCACCTGGGCCTAGCACACATACGAGAGCTGCAGAACATCGGGAGTTCCTTGCAAACAGCGTCAAGAATCATAGGAAGCCATTGTCGCGGGCGGCGGGCGGCGGGCGTCTCGCCGCAAGTTTCAGCAGTTCTCCAATGAAGGCTCCACCATGGAGCGACTCTACACACTCTTACCACTAAACATTAAAAGGCAAAGTTTCCCCTGCCTCATTAAGCATCACGCATGTAGACCCGTTGCTACGCAACGGCCGCGAAATTAGCAAGCTACACAACAGTTGTTGGTAGGTGATGGCCGCAAGAGACACGCAAGTAACAATAGAGCTGTTGGGAGCGTTGTTTTATAAGGTCCGTGCCGACGCTATATATAACGAGAAGCAGTTGCAATTACGACAGTCTTGAGATCGCAGTTAGAAGAGTAGGAGTTAGTTGCGGGACAGCTGCCGGCCAATAAGGACGTAAATACGTAGGCTGAGGAAGCTACGGCGTTGTAAGCCGTTACCAGGCAACAGCCGGTGAAGATATAGTAGAATGAGAAGACATTGCATGCTGTAGTGAACTGGAGAGTGAGTTGGAGTTGCTTGTAGTTACGGTCTGTAGCGTTCAATAAATCTGATTACCAACGCAAATCTTAACCTCGGCATTAGATAGGAGCGAATGCCCAGCTTCAGGCTGCGGACAACTAAACCCCTGTATCCACTTGATATAAGGCTGGCTGAGCCCCAGAGCCAGTATGTGCAATGTACAGAGGAACTGAACCCAGATTCCTCGGTCGTGAGGTCCATAGTTCAGTCCCTATACCAACTGAGCTATCGTGGTTCCTGAGAATGTCACGAAACTGCGCAAGATTACCCTGGGGAACATTAAACTGTGTAAATGCTGCGGCGTGTGGTTTCGGGGAACCCCCCCCCCCGGGACCCAAATCGGTCATCTGAAACTGAGCCGCGAATGTCGAAATGTTCAGGTTGGCGCAAGTCCATCCATAAGTTGCGCAGATAGCGAGATGCATGCCGCAGTGGCCATGATAACGCGAGGTGATAACAGTGAGACGTCGCAACAGCGCAAACAGCAAAGGCACTAATCATACAGCGCTCGAGGTTAATTGTTAAAAAAACTCCTACTGCGCAGGCCCCAATTATTAAAACTACATTTGAAAGGGCGGCAGCACCATCTCGTAGGTCAACCGGTTCTGGTTCCAAATGGCAGGCAAACCCATGTTAAAACCTGACTCAGGATCGCGTCCAATGGATGGCTTTGGCAATAGCGCGCTGAACCTTTGGGTTCTGTCAGAGAGTCAGTTATTTAGTAAGATGGATCTTAAGGAAACAGGTTGTGAGGCTGAGAGTGGATGGAACTGGCTCAGGATCGTGTCCAGTGGCGTGCTTTGTTAGTAGCGGTGTTCAACCTTTAGTCAAAGACAGGGTCAGAGTTACTTTACGACTGGCGGTTTACCACTAATCAGTTCGTCTTGGCGCCAAGCCCCCTGAGGCTCACGACCAGATTTATTTCAGCTGATCCCTTGCGGCAATTGTCCTTATGTAACATTCTCTCTGATGAGAAGAGAGGTTTGCCTCCTTGGAATATGTTTGGGTTTGCATACAAAATGTTAGTGAGAAGTCCTCCTTGTGCAGGATACACAAGCAGATCACGTTATCTTACTTATCTTATGCTACAACGGCAGTCTAGTCACTTGAACGGTCGTAAGCTTGACCGCCGCCAAGTTCAAGCCTTTTATATTTTTCAACCTTCGGGTTCTGCTGCCAGAGAATTATTTCGGAAGTTGATAACGTGTCAGCGTGTGTGCTGGGCTCCGAACCAGAGACCCGCACTTGCCATGCGTCGCCTCACGCGAACAATGCTGCTATCTGCGTGCGCATCGCATCATGTTAATATATATTACTTTTATATGACGCACGGGTAAGTCCATGTCGCCAGTAGGCCTACAATTACAGTCTTTGTATTTCCAGGTGGGTGCGCTCGCTCCAGAGAAAGTCCGTGTTCCATTGTGTTTTAATGCAGCGATATCACAACAGCTCATAACGTCGGCTCCCGCGATATTGCACCTCTTTTATACGTGAGCGTGGAAAATTAATTTCAAATTAACATCCTGGCGCAGGTAGCGCGGGGCGTTGTTATGGAGACGCATTGTTGACACGTCAGCCCGGCTGCGTAAGGCGATTAGAGCTACTGACACTTGGTCCAAGATGGCGCGCTAATCGGATCAAGGGGTCAGGGGAACAAATGGACAGGTTATGACAAAACTCGGCGTCAGTCAGGTAGCGGGGGCCAGAGCAGCTGCTGCCTAAGCAAACAATGGCGAGCCAGCAGCTTTTTGTTGCCGCCACGATGACTTTCAGAAAACTGAATGGTCGAACAAATAGCATTTTATACGGTAAGTCGCTACCGTGTATTATTTTCAAATAACACTCAAGTGGAAAGGATTGGACACCCCTCAAGTGGTTTTACGGTTAATGGTAGCGAGATTATTAAGTGGCGGGCTTTAAATCATTAGTCGGCGCTTTATTTCTTGTCATTACAGAAAGTGCGCGCTTAGAATTTGATGCAAGAAACGTCATTAGCTTGGTTGAAGGCTAATGGAGGATAAGTGGACACGTGAAATGCAACACATGGGAAAGGAACCCGTGACCAATTCCATGGCTTCAGATTCGCGACTGATGAGACGTCGTGAAATAAGCCTGCAAGTTTCATGGGCTGCAGATTGCTTCAAGTTTCAATGTTTCATATCTCCCGAAGGAAACCGAAGAATTGATCTCCGGCCCCGATCACGCGATCCTCTGATATTCGTGATATGGGAGTTCTTTATGGCAGTTGAGACGCACGGCGTCTGAATTATGTAAAAATAAGTTGAGTATGGCGTGACGCAGCTCGGCGTTGCTGCCCGCCGCTGCCCAATTTAGTTGGACACTGGCCACCGCGTGGGAAGATCAAGGCTTAACAAAGCAACGATAGTTCTTGCTGATCCTGCGGGATGGGCAGGGTATACAGCACGCAAAATTATGGTCATAAAACCTGAAGAAAAGGGCCTCTTGGAAACCGTAGCTGTTGATGGGAGAATAGGAAAATGGACCTCAATGGCTCTATTTGAATACCGCAATGAAACTCGGAGTTCACAAAAAGGTAGAGCAGGTAGAGGACTAACAGCTCGCCAGGAGTTACTGAGGTCCATTCCCTGCAGAGGGCAGCGTGACCAGACCGGCTGTTAGGCCACTCCGCCTCTTATCCAACAGCCCAATCTGTGCCGAGGTTGAGGTTCTACCGCCATGTGGAAGATAAGCTTATCTTTAAATTTTGTGACTCAGAATTTCACAAGAGAGATTACTCCGAAAGAAAGAGACAAATTGGTGAACCTGGTAAACGTTTGAGTGAAGACGAAACACGTTTAATATTTAGCGGAACAAGATTCGCTTCAGTTACAAAGCAAAGTAGAGCCCACACCCGGCTGTCTTAACAGGCGGCGACCTCCACCTGAAGTTGCTGATGCACAGTACACAGTCCCCTTTACTTCATGCCAAAATGAACGGTCCCCATCTAAGCCAAATAATCGCATTTTACCATCGGCCCGCAGGTACGATTAGAAGTTAAAGTCAGACTCAAAGTTAACATTATGTTACGACCGACAGTCATTCGGTCAGTCTGTCTTGGTGTCAAGCACCCATCTGGCGCCCCAAGACCGGATTCTTATCACTATCAGACAGAGGGTTTGTTGATGTGGGGCGCTTTCTCTGACGAGAGGAAGGGTCTGTCGTTCACAATTGTTGCTGGCCCTCGCCAGCACAGCCATTTTCGGTTCCAGAGTCCAATGAGACTCGTGACCATATTTTACTGTCTCAGATTCGAGATTTCTTTTCGTCGCCTCCTACGACTCGCAGGGTCACAGTGGGGTATTCGTCCCCGCCTCCACACGGGATTAGAGACTGAATTTCACCTAAATATTACATAAACATTCAGTCCGTACCTCACAGGAAACATTACGTCTCCTCTACAGAGCCCAACCGGTTACTGCTGTTTAGGGAAACAGTCGCTGTTTACTGTGAGAACCGTAAAGAACACACAGATACACTCTGTGGGCAGAATGCAGTATATATAAGAATTCAGTCCGTACCTCACAGGAAACATTACGGCTCCGCTACGAAGCCCAACCGGTTACTGCTGTTTAGGGAAACAGCCGCTGTTTATTGTGAGAACCGTACGGAACAGACAGATACACTCTGTGGGCAGAATGCAGTATATATAAGAATCCAGTCCGTGCCTCACCGGAAACATTACGTCTCCGCTACAAAGCCCAGCTGGTTACTGCTGTTTAGGGAAACAGTCGCTGTTTACTGTGAGAACCGTAGGGAACACACAGATACTCTGTGGGCAGAATGCAAGATTTTAGTATGTTAAAGCAGGTGGTACATACGTGTACAGTGACCATGGGGTTTTAAGAGTTCAATAAGCTGTAAGAAATTCGATGGTAATTTTGTGTACCACATTACAGAGTATACCTCTTCCAGCCAACGGACATACACGGCTGATCGAAAAGTCTGCTAGTGGTTCATAAACAGTGGACCGCTTGACCTTCCCAATGGCCCGATATTTAAGCCCCTTCAGGCCGGACGGAGAAGCTCTCGAGGTTCGAGCGGCGACAGACCTAGGTCATCTACGTTTCGTAGAAACATATTGCCTCCATCTTCAGGATAGAGCCTCCTCTGCTTTCTTAGGTTACTTTTCAACCCTGAAGATGAAGGCAGCATGTTTCTACGAAACGTCGGTAAATTTCACCAGACTACACGCCGTCACCAGCAAGAAGCTAGTACTGTTCATGGTCAGAGCTGTGAGACCCTGAAATCCAGCAATAGTTTCATGATTTGAAGAAATGGGGCATGTAGCACGCATGAGGAAGACGAGAAATGCACACATCTTAATCGGAAAACGTGAAAGGAAGATATCAGTTGGGAGACTAAGTGTAGACGGAAGGATAATATTAAATGGGGTTTCAAGAAGCAAGTATCACACCACTCAATATTCTTACACCATATAATACAGTCGACAGCAGTATCTTGTATTTCAGACAACTCCCAGCTGACATAACTAGGCCGCCATGTTGGGGGTGCGCACGTTGCTAAACGACCAGACGTCGCAGACCGATAAACTGCAATCACGGCGAGATGTAATTAATCGTAAATAAAATATGGGGAAAGCTATCAGGGAGGGCACGCGATCTGCGTTATGCAGGGGCATCAATACGCCATGAGCCCGGCAGCAAAACATTGCGACTATAAAAAGAAGCAGGGATAAGGTGGAGTTCCAGCAGGCCGTGCTGCTACGTCACGTGTTGCCACTGCTGGTGTATCTGTAACGGTCTATACAGTATTCGGGAGGTCCTCGGTTCGTACCTAGGAACGGACATCGGCTATCCTGACTGAGGTTTTCCGTGGTTTCCCCCAGTCCGTCAAGATAATACCTGGATTAGACCATGACCGCTTCCTTCCATATCCCTAGTCCTGCTATCACGCGACACTGCAACTGGCAGCGTTGTCAAATGAACAAGATACTGTGTAGTCTTGTATGTGAGTACCGACATTCTGCCTTCATCTGGATGCCTCCGAAACGTCGGTACCCACCTACTAGACCGTGGGAACCTCTGATCTCAAGACAGGTCTGTTTCCAGTGGCAAGCGGTGCAGTTTGTGTGCGTCAGACTGTACGCTGCGACTTTATCTACACATGCGTGTCCCGTGGCGGCGGCTGAACAGAAACAAAACACTCTTAACCGCTAATTTAGCAGCGCGACACGCGAACTGCTTATCGGCATGGCAACAAAACATTCTCCGCGGTAGCAAATCAACTACAACACAGCGTTCAGCTTATCGCGGGTCGCGACGTAATGAAGCAATTAAAAACCATTTAGTATTGCAAACTCTTAAACACTTGAAGCCCCAAGTCCATCTGAACAGCGCTCCCTAAGTTCACGGTTCACAGAAATCACACTCTCCCTATCACAAAGACCTACTGTTTTACGAAACACATCAAGTACAATGTGTGTAGGCAACACACAGAATTCTTTAATGTTAATGTGGGTGGTACATATAGCGACCACTGTGCTCTAACGGGTCTCGGACATCTGAACACGGAAAGGTTATAACTCAGAAGCTGTAACTTGACCTGCTGTCTTACGTGGGTGTGAAACTTGGTCTCCCTCACATGGGAACGGTGCGCTGAGGGGAAGTGGGCGGCTTCTTGCTTGTGTAGATCCTGTTATTGGGACGATCAATTCAAAGAATATTCCATTGGTGGGGATCGTAGCACGCATGCGAGAGACGAGAAATACATACAAAGTTTTGGTCAGAATATACGAAAGAAATATTCCGCTGACAAGATAATATTAAAATGAACATTCAAGGTACCGGTTATGATGGTGTAGACTGCATTCATTTGGCTTAGGAGAGAGACGTAATGGGAGGGCTCTTATGAACACAGCAATGAATACTACTGTGACCTTTCTAGGTGTAACCCCGTATAGTGTGGTAGGTGCATACGGACGTTTCAGAGGATCATCGTTCTCCAAAGGACTGAGACTATCTACCAGACTACATGGCGTCATACCCTGACATTCATCGACGTCAGATTCTGAAACCTTCACGGTTCCATAAAAGGCAGGGGCTTTGTCACGTAGCTGAGCTACTGTCAGCTCTTCAAGGAGGGTTTGTGATCTGACTGCGACGCCCGTCTGGGGACGATACTATGGCGTAGGCGCAAGTGCAATTTATTATAAACACCCCCTTCAGCAATCTACTGGATTCCACAGTAGTGCGTTGGTACTGACGCCGCCGTCGCTCCCACCTCACAAGTTCGCACTGCGCCATTTTGGCTGTCAGTAAATAAACCGGGAGAAAGGCGTGACGGCGTCCAGCAGCTGGTTCAGAAGTTGCTGATGCACGGCACTGCCCCCAGGCGTTCAGTCGCAGCGCAGCAGGAGGGGCGGACGGCCGGCGATACCAAATTTAATTAAATTCCATCAAACTGTTCTCTGATTACGAAACCGCTGAGCATGAAGATCGACTTCGTTTATCTATTTCGAAACCCGTGACACTTACGGGAAAAGTATAGTGAATATACTGCGTCCCATTGTTCCCAACCAAGGTTGCGGGTTCGATTTCCGATGGGGTCACTGGATTTTTCAATTTACGTAATCCTTCCAGACGCACTATGGTCCTGGGGAGGACTCAGCCTCTAACAGAAATGAGTACCAGGAATCTTCCTGGGGGTAAAGGGCAGCCAGCTTGTAAGGCTGACAACCTTACAGCCATCTGTGAGCCGATTGTTTAGAAAATGCGAGAGCCTCGACGTCTATGGGCCTCCACAGCCTGTTACGGGGATAACTTTTTTACCTTCTACGTTCGATATGCGCAGGAAAGCGCGCAGGTCTTCATGTGAAATGTTCGCCATTGCTGTTGGACTCTATCCACACAATTTCTAGTGAAAATCTCGTGTAAACGCGGCCGGCGATTCTCATGTTGTCAGATACGGACACAACGTCAACAGCCAGTGAAGGTGGCAGATGTCGTCTGCACCCCGGGGTAAATGTGGCCGGAGCGTGGAGGTAGACCAAGTATTAATCATATCGATACATTCGGAAGTTCTATCTGGACTCTAATCAGAGCGAGTCGGATTAATGATGATGAGACTGTAAGGTTCAGGGGTGAGTTTGAGGTCGAGGGTTCACCCCAGGCAAGGGGTGAAGCGCAGTGCCACCATACTTCTCGTTATCTTCCAGACATGCGGAAATTTTCGCGCCTCACAAAGTAAATGTTAGTTTGTGACGTTTAGATGCTCGCTCCTTTGTGAGTGGACCCGAGACACATCACATGGACTGGGGCACGCTGGGCCCACTGGACCGAGCGCTTCCGAGCATAAGCGGCCTAACGAAACTTGCTTAAGGACTCACAGCTCGGTTACTCAACCAGCTCTCTGACAGCATCGCCAATATCACAGCACACCACTGGACACGCCCCTGAGCCAGTTCCATCCACTCGCATCCTAACAGCCTGTTTCCCTAAGAGCCATCTTACTAATTAACTGACTCTCTGGCAGCAGCACCCGAAGCTCCAACTACCAAAGCCCGCCACTGGACACGCCCCTGAGCCAGTTCCACCCACTCGCATCCTCACAGCCCACTGCATGCTCGACGCCGGGAGGGCCGCGGGGTAATAAGAATGCGGCTGCGGCTATCGGTAACAGCAGATTCGGTTGCAATTCTCAATAACAAAAATTACGAAGCTAACTTTTCGTGATTTAACAGAAGTAAATGTCTCAGTAAAATCTGTGCATGTTCTGTGGAGGCTCCCGGGGGCCACGCCACCGCCCCCCCCCCTGAATCCGGGACAGTGTCACGACCACTCCCAATTCACCCTTTACTAATCATCCTGCAATTCGAAACAGCAGGATGAGCTACTATCAGCGGATAAGTATACTGATACCATCGCGGTTCGAGAGGCCTCATCACAAGTTTCGTCTATTTGTGGACGCTGAATCAATTCCTCCTTCTCGCTTTGAAATCTGGCATAAGGAATAACGTCTCAACCGAACCCCCCCCCCTTTTCCGGCTCGAAACGAATAAAAGGGAAAGTTAGAGGGGTTGGGGAGGGGGGTACGAAATTGCCGGACGCTGAGGGACTCTGGCCGGGATGCGGAATTCTATTACCGGTACTGCCAACATTACGAACAGTAAAAAGACGCTTGCAGCAAACTCCGATAAAAAGGAAGAGACCGTGCAGTTTATGTGGAGCGAGGGCTGCGTCCCAAAGCGTGGTCTGACACACAGTTGGCACACTTCACGGGTTCCGAAGGTTTACCTCTACTATTTCTGTTTGCTTTCATTTTGTCATGGAAGTTCCATGTCTTCCACGGACTGTCACCTCAGAAGGTCAGATTCGTTGTGGAGCCTCGAGTTCATTTCCCGGCGACTTCACCTGATATTTCTGGTGGAAATGCTGGCATTTCAGAGAGCGGTGATCTCCAAATTCCTTTCGTTTCCCCCTTGCTAGTCATCACTCCACCATTGCTCCTTATTCATGTACGTGTATCGCCGCCCCCCTGAGACGTGCGAGCGCCCTGACCACGCAGCACAGTATCACATGCTCGGACTTCATCTCTGGCCCGGTACTGTTTACATGTCACGGTCGCCATGGCAACATGTTCGTGCCCAGTTTTACGAGACTAATCAGATGAACCCAAAAACGTATTTCGACGCCAGAAAATCCATGAAAGTGAGCAACCACTGCCAGGACAGGGGACAGTTAACTGCTGTTCGTAGCATCGGGACATTCAGGGATTCTGTAGATCCAGTGTCGTGACGAGAAGACCCACCGGCTAACAACATAAACTCCTAACATCTCAACATATCACACCCCGATCTGTGCTTAAGCGTGTGTTATCTTCGAATTGCGCCAGTTACCTTCGTGCGTGCTATATGTCCTGCGGATCATACCCTTTAATTGTTCAAGCAATATGAATGGAGCAACATCTGCCACGCCCATGCCCCATACGTGACCTTCAGACTTCGGGAAACGCTCTGGTTACGTCCGTTCAACTGACAAACGTTTACAGACTTATTGTTGTTGTTGCTATGGCGACTGGGAGCAAACGCACCCCTCTCAGGGCGCAGTCCGAAGGCTTACAAATACGATCCTGAGACATTTCTAACAATACTTTGATTCTTCCCTCTCCTTCTTGGTCTTACGGGTGTCCGCTTTCCTCGCTCGCAGCTTGGTACGCGGCCCAGCAAATCAAATCTCTGGGAAGAGCTCGCCAGAAAGCTTTTCCCATTTTCCTATCTTCTTTCCGCGCTTGAATTGCGCCTCAAATGGAACGCGAGATCCCCCGGGAGAGCGGCGTCACCTGCCTCCTCTCCAATCCCTTCCTGTGCCGCAGCGACGCCCTCCCCCGGGAACGTCTTGTAACCACGTGACCCGACCTGACCCGACAGGAAGCAGAAAGCTTTTAAATTTCGTTTTCCACCACTCTGCAGACTTGGCCCGTCTCCTTACTTCCTCCCGCGCTCGCTCATTTCGCTTGCAGTACAGGGCGCCCCCAAACAGGGTGCTGGAGGCGGGCGCCAGGCGCACGCGCACTGCCGCGCCCTCTCCCTGCCCTGAATCCAATCAGCATCAAAACAGACGGCACCGTGCCCTTCTTTTATTTGCAAGGAGGAGGAGAATCTGTCGCAGGAGACAAACAAGCCGGCATAGGGTGATCTGCAAACTGCTTCATGTTACAGGACACAAGGACGAGGACGCGGCGGGTGGAGGTAAAGGCGGCCACTCCAGCGGAAGCCTCACCAAGAAGCAGCGGAAGGCGCGAACAGCGTTCACGGACCACCAGCTGCAAACTCTGGAGAAGAGCTTCGAGCGGCAGAAGTACCTGAGTGTCCAGGATAGGATGGAGCTGGCTGCCAAGCTGAGCCTCACGGACACGCAGGTCAAGACGTGGTACCAGAATCGCAGGTGAGCGATGTTGCGACAGTAGACTCCGTAATGCTGCCCTCGATTAGAAATTCAAGCAGCCCGGTATTCAAATATCAAAGTGGTTAATTCTCAACCGTCTGCGAAACAAGTGTTGTTATCGTTGGCTTGAAGTCCGCACGTAATTGAAATGCCGCATTTCCTGGGCTTCAGAAAACCAACTGGATAATGCAAGAAGTTCGTGCCGATTCTTATCCGAGAGCCCAAAGAAACAGGAAACGACCGCAGAGTTTTTGAACATTCCAAGCGTCATTACGCGTCCTTATCGCGGGGGCTGGGAGCCGTTAATGACTTCCTATGTGAGGCTTTTCAATTGCAGCGCAGAAATTACGGGCCATCACGCGAACCAATTGTTAGCATTAGTAAACCGCGGGCCGGCCGGAACGGCGGTCCTCGCGATACAAATCATCGATACGTGTAATTAGGGGGTCCAGTTGGCGGTGTATTCACACTGCGACGCGTGCCGCAAACAAGACGGCAAACTTTAGACCCACGCGTAGTTCGTAGTTCTCTCTACGCGATGTGACGTCATGTAGACTTCTATCCTGAAGATGGAAGCAGTAAGTTTCTGCGAAACGCTAGTAACCATCTACCAAATCGCATGGCGCCATATTCCAGATGAGCGCAGTGTTAATAGCAGGAAAGGTTGCCGCTGCAGTAGAGATTAGGCCCGCTGGTTACAGGACCTGAGCAGACTCACTAGCCCGCGTTTCGGTTGAACACTGAATTATGCAGCATTGCATGAACATGTACTCTAACATTTAGGCACATGTTTCATTTCGGGTTGTCTCCCCTTATTTAATCAACACGTACGAAATGAAGACGTGTGGGGGGAATGGAGGTATACCTCTAAGCATCCTCAACGTCGCAGACCTGCTTACACCTGTTCTCACTCTCTTCGCTTGCGGATTTTCTTATTTTTCCTTCTACCCTCAAGATGGAGGCGATACGTTATTCCGAAACGTCGGTTAACACCACATCTACACGGTGCCACATCCCAGAAGACTGCTCTCTTCGTAGTCACCGCCGTGAAAACCTCAAATCTTAAAACAATTAAATCTGTCCGACCCAGTTTCGACATTTCGAGTTTGGGTCTCTCTTGCGCGCACCTGACGATACCGATTCCGGGGATGGTCTCCATGAATTATAGGAACTGAATCCCAAACCGTTGGCGCCGTTACGATAAAATGGCCCCATCTGGAGGTCGTGTGTTCGTGTTCGGCACACAGATCTGTGGGACACAGGGCAACAGAGCGCCTCCCCCACCCGACCGCGCTGTTTCCTTATGCGGAGAGACGTACTGTCTTTCCGTGACGCAGGAGTTCCGCCTTCAGACATTACCTGGTTAGATTAGGCTGCCGAGGGATACCGGAAAGCGCCTAGTCTCGTACCCAGCGCCAGGACTCGTGGCAGCCCTCACATTAACATGGATGTGATACCAATGTATTCGATTTCCTGTGTGAAATGTGACTTCTATTGTCATCCGCCAGGAAGCGCACTGGTCCAGTTTCAAAAAAAAAAACAAACAAACAAACAAACAAAAGTTTATTATTAGGTAATATATATACATAACCTGCCCATACAAAACTGAGAATCAAATATTATTTAGAGACTTCCGTTGCATGCGAAGTTTGGCTTGGATTTGCCGCAGTTGGTCGTGCTGCGTCATTCCTCCTAGCGGCTAGCAAGTGCAGGAGGTACAGTGCGGGCCAACAGCAACACAACACGGCACTGTCAGCAGCTGGGACTATATCGCGCCTGAAGTTCTGTCTGGAGACTCCCACAACTTCTACACAATCGGCTCACAGATGGCAGTGACGCAGTCAGCCTTACGTGCCGGCCGCCCTTTACCCCCAGGAAGACTCCTGGTACTCACTCCTCTTAGAAGCTGAGTCGACCCCAGGGCCATTGTGCGGCTGGAAGAAAAATCCAATGACCTTATCGGGACTCGAACCCGCGCCCTTCCGGCTTGTAGCATAGTGCCTCAACCAACTACGCTACCGCATGCCCACAGATGCACTATGCTTAATGAATTTCAACGGTCTTGGCATAATTTACACCTGCCTCAACGAAGCAAAGGACAAGATCTGAGATGAAGAATTCAGTCTTCTGGGATGTGGCGCCGTGTAGATCTCGTGTGAACCGACGTCTACAGCCACCTGCTCAAGCTGGTTCCTCGCTCGCTGATTTTTCTACCCTGAAGATGGAAGCCATATGTTCCTCCGAAACGTCGGTTCACACAAGATCTACACGGCGCCACATCCCAGAATACGGCATTCTTCATCTCAAATCTTACCAGATCGGAGAGGCGCGGTCAGATATTCCATTCTGATATTATGTCCACTTAATTTGTACTGTCCGATGCACGGGAAATTCCAGTTAATTAATTTATTCTGTTAAATTTAAATATTGGTGAAAGCAATGGGCTCCCATTGGTTGAAGGCGTATGGGCGAGTGGATGTATAGACCTCGGCACTAGTTGGAGGGGTAGCAAAGACATTTCGTTTCAGCTCTAGCAGTAAGATGAATGGCGAAATGAACTTGGAACGGAAGATGCTTCACTTCAGAGTGGCTGTGAAAGTCTTCATGAATTTAGATTGTGGCGTCATCTTTTGTTTGGACAGTGAACTGCTGTGAAACTGACGAATGGGATAGCCACGGCTCAGTTCCCATGGCAACCCCGGTGTGCTCTCGTCACTGGGGTGGGACACAGCCAGATATTGCCAAACAGTACATTTGGAACTTCGCGCGAAGTGTCTTTCTTGGGGGGGGGGGGTCGGTCGGTTTAATGAATACTGAACTATGTTGACAGTTTTTAGTAAAAATCTTCAATACAAACTGTCACAAAAAATCGATGCGTGCAACGCAGGGGGAGTTGTTTCATGCGGACGGACAAACACGACGAAAGGAACAGGCGGTGCTCGCAATCTTTGCCAACGCGTCAAAACGCGAGACCCACCGTCGGGTAGGGAGTCTCTGTCTCGGGGCTCAGCTGACGCCCAGTGCACGGTGACCGTCACGTCAAGTGGCGCCGTGTAGTCCGGCACAAATCCATCAACATCGCCTCCATATTCAAGGTCCCAGACCAGAAATCAACAGTGTTGTGTTGTGTTGTGACCTGTAGACCCACTGCTAACTAAAACAGCCATTGCTAGGGAACAGCTCTGTTGACGAAAAGATAACCCAGAGTCTGGGGGTATAACCGGGCCCACCCAGTCACTGGGGGATATAAATACGGAGACCTGGCCCTCCAGGTTGGGGGAGTCCTGAATCTGAGACAGTAAAATGTGGCCATGAGTCCTGCGGGAGTGGGACCTAAGAATTACTGCTCTGGCGAGGACCAGCAGCTAGACTCGTCCTCTCGTCAGAGAGGGCGCCCCACATTAAGAAACAAACCCGCAACTGTTTGACAGTAATAAACATCTAGTCTTGGGCCCCGGATGGGCGCTCGAAACCAAAACAGACTAGCCGACTGACGGTCGGTCGTAACATAACTTTGACTCTGCCTTTGAATTGTTAAGACTGTTGAGAGTTGCAGCTGTGAGAAGTGAGAAGTTGGTAGCTGAGGCCAGGAACAGTTCGGGAACCCAGACGAATGGGAATGTCCGCGGTTGGAAGCCGCTATCAAGCAACGGCTAGTGTAGACTGAGAAGACTTTATGTGTGCTGTAGTTACAGTGACCTTTGGAGTGCGTGAGTCACAATTCAATGTAGCTACGATATGCAAAAGCCCAATAAATCCGATTACCAACCGAAACATCGTCTCTTTTAACACTTACAACGTTACATTATGTTCTTCCGAAACGTCGGTGAACGCCTATCTAATTACACAGCGTCACGTCTCCGAAGACTAGAGAATGTTCGTAAGAGTTCTCAAAGCTGTCGGTGAAGAGAAAACATCGAGCCATTAACCCATCAATACTTAAACACATCTTCCACTGCAAGCAGAACGCGTTCTGTTTCGGTCACTCGGGCCGTGAAATTGTCACATTCAGGCGCTAACCGATCTACACAGGGAAATCCATTAGAGCCGTCACGGTTTCTTTGCATTACCCAGCGATTTCTTTAGCAGCGGACCCTTTGAGACCGATGTCCCGATGCCGGACGATAAGGAGACAGACGTAACAATGGGGAACTTTCATCCACTTCGCATGATGGCCCCTGCATATTCCGTCTTCTCTAACTTAATTACCAATGCCACAGCCCACGAGCACGTAGGGCGAGGGGCGACAAATCAGGTACCTCCCCCCCCGGATTCTTGAATTAGCCGGTACGCCGATATCCCAGTAGTTAGCGGTGACTCCGCAAAGTAACCGCGTTATGAATTAAGCTGCTGCTAGGCAACGAAACAGATTCAGCACTATAAAACGGGCTATGGTACAAGTGTCTGAACTGGGAGAGTTCTGAAGGCCGTCAGAGAGTGAAATACGGACATGAGTCCCGTGGGACCCGAAACCAAGAAGCACTGTGCTGGCGAGGACCAGCAGCAATGTAACAGTCAATATGTCATGGGGAAGTAGGGAGGCGTATTCTTAATCTCGACACTAAACGGAGGTGATTGGTCAGCTTCACACTCCGGCCGCTTTATCCTCGATGGTAATTGTACAGGAGGCTGGGTGGGGCCTAGACCAGGGTGTGGACGCTATGGAGAGGAGGAAACTCCATAGCCCCTGACGGGAAACAAACTCCAATCCCTCGATCGTCCAGTATATAAAGGCGTCACTATGCTGAGTTAGCTAGGCGTAAACGGGAGGATAATATTAAAATGGATATTACATGAAGAGGATGTGAAGGCAAGGGAATGAAGCCTCTTGGGGAGGCCCAAGCTCCATGCAGTCAGCAGTTGCGTGCTCCTATTGAACCAAGTTGTGCAGGAACTGCTATTGGCTTCGTTTTCCCCTACAACACCACTAAACACAAGAGGGTGTCCGTGAGAATGTGGGGTGGGGCTGCACCCCACAGAGCAGCGGCCCAGAAGTAATTGGCATTCATAGCCCTCGGCAATTTGTCATGCGGTCGCAGTAAATGTCGCGAGAAGATGAGCGGTTCCACGGTACAATCATCGCTCCAAGTTTCGTCAAAATCCAGCCTACACTCGGTGTTGCCAGCTCCAGGTCAGAGCCTAGAGGCCCGCGGGATCCTGAGGAAGCTCACTAGCCTCGGTCTTCATTTATAAAATCATTTTAGTAAAAAATTAGCCGTAAATTGTGCGCACGGCTCAATGCATCTGCCGCATCGCTCAAACGTATTTAAAAACATGGAAGAACCTGGAACGGTCAGAAAATGTGATTTGTGTTGCTCCGAGTGACTGGAGCTCAAGATGGACTCGTGTACTGCTCACAGAAACTGAAATGCAGTAGGAGTGTCCGGTAGGAGACGTAACGGGGTTCCCGAGCTGTCTGTCACATGCAGACTCTGTCTGTACCTGTCAGTTGCCTTTGCAAAAGCACATAAAGCTGGACTGAGAAAGAGGCCCACAAATAAAACAGTTTTCGTGCCCAACTACTTTACTAATATCTAATAATCAGTTCCTGCCTCCTAGAAAACACACTGATCAGTCCGTTAATGTGAGACCTGAGGTTCGTAAGAGTGAGTAGAACCGTTTTCTCGGATATATGTGTAGCAATGCTGGGTACGGGACTCAAACCGGTGTTCCCTCTGTTGCAGAACCAAATGGAAGCGCCAGACTGCTGTTGGCCTGGAGCTGCTAGCCGAGGCGGGCAACTACGCCGCCTTCCAGCGCCTATACGGCGCGCCTACATACGGCTGCTGGCCCTACCCGGGGGCGGCAACGGGGGCGGTGCCAGTGGCACCCAGCACAGCGGACCTCTACTACAGACAAGCGGCGGCGGCAGCGGCGGCGGTCAGCACGCTGCAGAAGCCGTTGCCATACCGCCTCTACCCGGGGGCGGGCATCGGCCTGGGCTTACCTGGTCCCTCGTCCGCCGCCCCGCACTTGCCCGCCCCCGTGGGGTCGCTGTCCAGCTACTACAGCAGCCACCGGTCACCGCAGAGTCCACCCCAGAGCCCGCCCCCAGTCAGCAGGCCCAGCTCCGAGGAGGAGGACTCTCCCCCGCGCGTCTAGATGTCAGCACCTCACATACAGTGTATATACATACGGTGTACATAGCACAGTGCATATCCACAGCCGGGACTTGTGTGGGACAGAATGCGAGGATGTTGCAACTGTGTGTCCGTCTCAACCCACAACAACAGCGCATGTTTCAAGCTTCTTTTGTTTTAAACAATATGAATACTGAAAACTGCATCATTATTACGAAACGAGCTAAATTATATTGTTGTAGGTTGGTATTATAGACGTTTCCTTCAGATATCGAATTCGGGGCCCTCGACAGGCGTCCGATCAGCAGCGCCGGCCGTCCGCCCCGAAACTTTACAATTACCGCCGGCCACTCTGGCAACTCGCGCAGCTGCTGCTTCTGAGAGAGAGATGGGAAATTTTGTATTTCGAAGTTTTCGGCCCTGCAGCCGGTCATTTGTCCCCGTCAAAACACCTGAGCGCGATTAAATAAAAGGAACACGGAACAAAAGAGGTGAGGGGTGGGAATTTGCGTGATTAATCGTGCGGGGAGCGGAGAGGGGGAAGCAATAATCAGAACACAGTGTTCAGTGACACTGCAGCGCGATTCACAGCAGCTCGCGTGACAGCGCGTCACTGGAGACCTGAACACCTGCCCGGGGTGCCAGCAGCCGCGCCAACTTGTATCAAGCTTTGTAATAATAAAGCTAAGATGTGCAACTCTTGAGTTTAACTGTGCCCGCCTCTCCTTGCCCACGAGGTTCAGAGCTCCAGAGAGTTGGGCTACCGAGGCGGGAATCGAAACTGGAACCTTCTAATTCCATCTGGTGGGGTTGTAATGACATGGATACCTCACGCTCCGGTTCGATTCCCGCCATACTGTCGCCCTGTATGCACTTCCTTCGGTCACTAAGCAACCGGAGACACTTGGAGCAATGATGAGGAGGGCATGTAGAAAGCATAGACGAAGAAGAAAACATCATCCGGATAAGTTCTCTGGGTTATGCCACCGTATAGTCTGGTAAGTCAGTTATGTTCCTCCGACATCTTGGTATCCATTTACCAGACTGCATGGCGTCATACCCCAAACCTCAGTCCCTATACAGGTGAGTGTTGTTGCCTTGTCTGATTCGCCTGCAGAAGAAGCTCACCGCGCCGCAACTCCTGTGCGCAGACGCACAACAAACTGCGCTCCTCCGTCCCATGAAGGCAGAGCGGCCACCGCGACAACCGGCCTCATCATTACGGCAACACCAACACAGCGAGGCCTCAACGAGAAACTAGGAACAGAGGGCGAGTGGGTCGGACTAAAGCAGGGCAATGTCACGGCAGTGGAGGGTGTTGCTGCCAGACAGGTGGACGTGCCACAGCGACGGCCCAGGTTCCATCTCAGTTTAGGTCATGTCGCATTTGTCATTGACGAAGTGTCACTGCAGATCATTCTTTCCGAGTACATCGGTTTCCTCTACCAATTATCATTCTACCGACTGCTCCAGGCTCATGTCATCCCGGGACTGGTACAATAAGCCTAGCAGTGGCCGTGTACCAACACCCCCCACCCCACGAATCAAAAAGAAAAGAGATGGATCTTCGGGAAATTGGATGTGAGAATGGGAGGTGGATGGAACTGGCTCAGGATCATGTCCAATGACGGGCTTCTGTATTATGGGGTTGAACACTCGGGTTCTACAGCCAGAGAGTCAGCTAATGTGGTTTGTGCGTTCTGACGCCGTTCTCAGCCGCAAGTTCCACTTGTTTCTGTGCGGCTGGACATAGTTCTTAGGTCTTTACAAAAACGCAGCTGGTTTGAGGCTGCGTCCCGTGAATGTACATTACCACCGGGTGTTCTGAAACCGCGGCAATATTTTCATGGGAAAGACAATTACTTATTAAATGCATTCACTCATGCGACAGGCGTTTCTATACACAGAGCCCAGACAGCTAATAACGCAAATAGGCCTAACAGAAAATTATCAGAAATTGTAATTTTGTCGGGTCTGGGCTAAATCTCTCCACGCTACGCACGATGTACAGGGTGGGACGAAACAATGGAAACACTAGTGATACTGTACATATTTCTCTATTAATATGGTGTTGGACCACCTTTTGTCTTGAGTACAACCGCAATCCTTCTTCGAATAAACTAGTACAAATTTTTGAACAATTTCTAGCGGAATTTTATACCATTATTCCTGAAGAAAACCGTCATGTTGCTATAGAAATGTTGGAGGTGGGAACCTGCTCCTCATTCTAGTCTCCGAAACTGACCACATTGGTTCACTGATGTTCATGTCTGGAGACTGTGCTGGCCAGGGAAGATGTTGAAGTTCGCCTTCATGCTCTTCAAACCGCCACTAAACAGTTCCAGCTGTGTGAATGGGGGCACTGTCATCTTGAAGAACTGTATCCTTGTTCGGAAATAGCGCCTGGACCATGGGATGCACCTGATTACCCAACCTGTCCATTCGGCCATGAAGGGTAACAATGGGACCAACAGAAACTGCACCACGACGTTGCTGCCCAAACCCCGTGTTTCACTGTTGGAACCTGGCATTCCGGATTGCAGACTCCCTTTGGTGGTCTCCATACGTAAACTTCCTGACCATAACACGCGCGCGTCTCCAATGTCTGATGTCCAGGTTTTAAGGTCGTGATACCAACGTTTACGCATCTGAGCCTTGCTCCCAGTAATCAGAGGTTTAGCAGTTGCAGCCCTGCCGTGGATGTTGGATTTGTGAAGCCCAAGTCGGACAGTTTCTGTAGAAACACGGTCTTCGAGATGAATATTCAGTTCTCCTGCAGTTCACCTGTACGAAGATCACTTCCTATCAGCGTTGATTTTCGCCTACTGTTCCTCTTCGCTGATGTTATCTTCCTATGATTCCTGTATGCCGACATAGCCTTAGGAACCGTCGCTCTGTACACCTGGTGATGTGGCAGCTTTAGTCAGAGACGCTGCAGCTAAACGCGCAACAACAATCTGTCCTCTTTCAAAATCAGGCAAGTCTCATTTTCCCGATTATTTGACACGGACTGTCACTCAACACAATCATTAATGCACTTACACGAGCACTACAGAGTGTACACAAACGGAAGAACATTCAGTGTTGCCAACTAAAATTCTACCAATTCAGCGAACAAAAACAAATTCTACTCCTCGACTTCTTAGGGTTTCCGTCATTCTGTCCACCCGCTGTATCTCCCTTGTAGACTTTAATTTGTGGGCGTCGTGACAGCCGTGACTTTACAGCAGCAATTCTACGTTACGATGGAAACACGCCAGCACAAGACCCAACCACTACACATCCTTGCGCGCATTACTTCCTGTAACGCTTACTGTCCTATCCAATGGGTACCAGGGGTCAGACACCTGCATTCACTACTCCTACGGATGCAGTAATGGTGTTCAGGATCCATGCAGCTATTCCTCAATCCTACATACGCTTCTACGTAACGTAAAGCTATCCCTGTAACAGTCCGTGGAGGCCCATACGGTTGTGAGACGTCGAGGCTCCCACATTTTCTAGACATCCCACATTTTCTAGACAAGCGGCTCACAGATGGCGGTAAGGTTGTCAGCCTTACGCGCCGACTGGCAGCCCTTTAGCCCCAGGAAGATTCCTGGTACTCATTTCTGTTAAGAGGCTGCGTCGACCCCAGGGCCATAGTGCGGCTGGAAAGTTTAGGTCAATTGAAAATAGATCTAAAACTATTTGTTTTCCTGTTCAGTGTAAAAGTATGAAGGCCGTATGTAAACGTGGACACCAAAAGGTGAGTAGAGATATCTGACAAACAAACAAACAATATTGTGCTAACGAGCACTAAGTGACGCGACGAATGGAAGCTGCCATTCAATATGGCAGTGCTGAAGTAGGAAATACAAACTAGTGTATATCCCGTTGATAATTCAACAAACAATCTTGCTTCAAAGATTTATCCTCGGTTACCGTCCTCTGTGGATGAAATCAAACGTCAAAGTGTTTTTTTTTATGATTATACGAGGTATAGTCCTGAGCACGCAGGACATGATCACACATCCTCGGGTTTAAGTGTGAGACTTCACCTCGTACCCAAAGGCTGGCTGTTCAGAGTAAGGAAGTCTGTCTGTGTGCGAGCAGGCGAGTGAAGTATCGAAGCAGAAACAGTTTAACCAAGAAATGTCAGCAACGAACGAACAAAGTCTCACTGGTAGGACAACATTGGGGGAAAAGGAATCCCGGTTCAGAAACTGTGCTCCACAGATACCTTTCGGTGGGGTCACCACTTGAGCGGCAGACCCAGTGTTGCTGATCCCTCCAATGACGTCCCTCGCCTCCCACAGAGCGAAGACAGAAGGATTCCTGTACGAACGAGAGATGTGGGCAGCAGATCTGTGACAGAGGGTGCAAGGCTAACATCAAGATATGAACTTTCCTGGAAAGGCGTTATGGCAATACAGAGTTCAACTCAGAATGGACATGCAGACAGCTAATTACTTGAAGAATGCCATCTTCTGGGATGTGGCTGGCTCCTCGCTCGCGGATTTTTCTACCCTGAAGATGGAGGCGATACGTTCCTCCGAAACATCGGTTTACACAAGATCTACATGGCGCTACATCCCAGAAGACGGCATTCTTCATAGTCACCGCCGCGTAAACCTCAAATCTTAATAGAGTTAATTACTTGTTTTGACAGTTGATTGGTTTACTGGTCACAAATTAATGGAATGCTGGTTTTGGAATACCCTGTTCAGTCCGTTCACACGAGGTAATCAAGCGGCACCTTTACATTTTGACAACGTTGATATGGCGCCTCCGGGGGTTCCCTAAACGACTGTACGATTTGACATAATGCAGGACATTATGCCGCTGGGCAAGTTTCGACCAAACTGCATACACAACGACAGGCTAAACAAAGGGAAGTTCGAGCTTGCTGATGGGGGGGGGGCACAATTTCGAGATGCGAGTCATGCTCAGTAAGACTGATAATGCAGCTACCTGAGTGCGCCAGGCTATCCTGACTGATAAGATTAAAAGGAGGCTTCTGTGGAAGCACTGTGTTATCTTGACAGGGAATATTAACAGAGAGGCTACATAAGGGTCTTTATAATCACTGTATAATGTTTGCGAGGCTATCCTGATAGATAAGATTATGAGACTGCAGAAAGCTCTGTGAAACCACTTTACAATGCCTACAAATCTATCCTGACAATTAAAGCTTAAAAGACTTTGTAACGGCAGTGAGCCCTACAAGTGGGCAGCGCCATAGTTCAAGCGGTTAGTCGCTGGCTTCCCACCGCGGTGGCCCGGGTTCGATCGCGGGTCTGGTCAAGTGGGATTTGTCGTGGACCAAGTGGCGCTGGGGCTGGTTTTCTCCGAGTACTTCGGTTTCCCCTGCCAATCTTCATTCCACCAATTGCTTCACAATCACCCTCACCTATCTCATCTGGTGCTGGTGCAATAGGCCAGAAGTGGCCGCGGTACAAGGGACTTAGTCCCACCTCACTAACAATAAAAAAAGCCCTACAAGTGGTACGAGGCTATCGCGAACGCTAGACAGCATAGCCTGCCACACACTGAACCTAGCGACATCCTCTCACACTTGCCGCCGGACCCTAGGTACCACGCGTGGGCCAATTCTAAAGCAAGACAAATACGCAACATCAACTGCAAATGTTTGCTTCCTCGCCGGCTTACAGGAGCAGCTCATGTCCATCAGCAATGGCAGACTTGTGGACACAAGCGCTCGGGCATGCGCACAACGCAACCGACTCAGATATCTCTCATCATCGCTACAACAAAAGTGTGCCACTCACATCATCGAATTACAATGCATGGCCAACACCCTTAAGATCATTATTAATATTATCCCCACTTATAAATGGGACTTCTTTCCAGAACAGGTTCGGCAGAGCACGTAGAGGAAGGGGAAAGCGGGAGAGGAAGAAGTTACATTCTGTTTTCAAGAGAAAGAATACGTACAAAATTAATTTGACTTTTAAGAACAAACAGAGAAAAATGCTAAGATTAACTATATCAGAAAAGAGAAAAGTTTGAAAACTACTTTAATGTGACTATTATTTTCCATATTGTCCATCATCTTCAGTTTCTCAAACAAAAAAATAAAACTCCGTCGTTTTAATTCGCAAGCGAACTATACCGACCGAGCGACCGTCGCTTGTCGGTGAAGTTTTTTTTTAATTCGCTTACCGGGGGGTGGAGTCCAACTGGGTCCACTCGGCACGGCGGCCACTGAGTGGTCTAGTGTAGCCTGCCGATTATGATGATGAAAATTTGATGTAATGAAGATCTGCAGGGAAAACCGAAGTACTCGGAGAAAACCAGCGCCACTTTGTCCACCACAAATCCCACTTGACCAGACCCGGGACCGAACCCGGGCCGCCGCGGTGGGAAGCCAGCGACTAACTGCTTGAGCTATGGAGCGGCCTGTCGGTGGAGTTAGTGTCAACTTCTGCGGATAGAGGGTGTCGCGTGGTCAGCGTAACGAACCAACGGCCGTTAATTTCAGTTCAGTTTCTCAACCACATTCCGAAAACTCTTCCAGCCATTTTGTAACGGGCCCAACTGGTCCCTTAAACCTGAAGATGAGAATAGATCCAGTCTCCGAAACTCAGGACAACAAAACAGCCACGTTTACTGCAGCCCGACGCAGACAGACATATCTCGACGCGGTTCAGAACGATTTATTCCTGACGATGCCTACATGAAACCTGATTGGTACAATCTTCCGCGGTGTGCCGCGATTATAGTGTGCCCGATGGCGGTACTTCAAATGCTGGATCCACTGTCTCGCTTGCTGATCGTGCAAACATCTTCACGGGATCTGCGAGATGCAGTGACAGTGCGCCTCCTTCACGTAAGTTTCCTAACGATTCTACGGTCATGGTGACATTATGAGGCAGAAACACAGTGTTCTGTGTGTTTTGTATGCTTCTCAATACAGTTCCCTAACAGGCACTGAACTGTCGCTATTACGGAGAAAGTGTGTTTTCTGTGAGGTGGAAATAAAGTTTCTGCATATTATTTACATGAACTTCCGGCCAGGAAGGCTTAATGATGTCATACCACTTCCGGCGGCTGTAGGCCTACGGTATCAAAGGTGACACAGAATGATCGCGAACGGTGAACAGGAAGAAATCTGTAAGGAAGTGATTCTGGCCTATCGAGGTTCCCATCCGAATCAGCCCGAGAGAAGCGAGTTAAGTCGCGCGAGGACTTCACGAGTTTGCAGAAAATCTGAAAATATTCGGCGCCAGACGGGAGCATCGCCATTTCTGTCGGGTAACATTCGGGGAAGGGCGCCTAATATACATCACAGCTCCTCTATACCTTGCAACCCAAACCGACTGTCCGTTGTTGTGTACAACTTGCAACCCAAACCGACTGTCCGTTGTTGTGTACAACTTGCAATACAAACCGACTGTCCGTTATTGTGTACAACTTGCAACACAAACCGACTGTCCGTTATTGTGTACAACTTGCAACACAAACCGACTGTCCGTTATTGTGTACAACTTGCAACACAAACCGACTGTCCGTTATTGTGTACAACTTGCAACACAAACCGACTGCCTGCTTTCGTGTACAACTTGCAACACAAACCGACTGCCTGCTATTGTGTACAACACACACTATTCGTCCTTTATAAGCTTACATCGATAAAGCCGCTGCTTGGAGTCAATCTTAATTACTCCACCCCGAGAGAAGAGGCAGCTAGCAACCAATTAGGGAGGTTTCCCCCTCGCTCTGAATTCTCCGAGCCCCAATTCCATTATCGCCCTCATTAGTCGTAATTGTTACAAGCCAATAATCCGCTGCTCATGCGCATTAACAACATCACACAGCGCCGCGTGGTGGCAATTGAGGCAAACTCAATCAGCGCTTCCCAGGCCAATGTGTTATTGGGTTCGAATAAAAACAGAACAAATTCTATTAATTTAAAATTCGCTTTGAAGAGGTTTTGTTTCCAAATGAAAACAAAATCGCCGTGGGTCTGATTGGAGTCCGGGAAACACATCGTCCAGGGTTCGAATTCATTCTGTTTCAATATAAGACTGCATTTGCCAAAATTGGATCAGCGTAGAAACTGAAAACAATAAATTGATATTTATTTACAGGAACCTTCTGTCGGCGCGTTGCCATGGTAACGTACAATTTGTATCTAATTGCCGACAGATGAAGGGACATGTAACCTCAAAAGCCAGATAGGAATGAAGCGCGTTAAGCCATGCGTGGCACGCAAACGGTCACGGCGGTCACAGCAAGACACGAAGAAGCGTACTGTAAGTGATGGATGCTGGGTTAACGCAAGCAACGGATCCAGAGGACTGTCCGCTGTACATTTCCATAATGCTACTTACTGTACCGTACAAACGTCACCGGTACCATATAAAAACGTTTTCATAACATCGGCTTATTTTCTATTAGCATTTCAACATCTTGGAGACTGAACCCATACACCTCAGAGATCTGTCGCCCTTGAAATCGCCACAATACCGCCATGTTGGTGTTACTTATATTCCAGCAGAAAGTAGAAACACAGGATCAATGCAGATAAACCTGTCTGAGTTCCTGGAGCCATGAAATTACAGCAAGGAAAGCGTTAGAAACGCAAAGAAGGAGAGATCGGTCGATTCATGCCTGCAGCTGAATCTGGCAATATAAAGACGCGTACAAGTCGTCAACAGCATCTCGATTAAACAATAAGAGAGGCTTAAGCTGGCCCTGTGCTTATCTAATTAAGCACTACGCAATGAAGACGTATGGAAAAGTTCTATTTACAGATTCATGCTTTCTTGACCTTGGCACTAGTTGGAGGTGAGTGGTCAGCTTCACGCCCCGACCGCTTCACTCCCGGTAGCCATTTGAAAGAAAACTGGATGGGCTCCAGAGCTGGTCTGGACGACGTGGAGAGGATAAAACTCTTGACCCTACCGGAACTCGAACTCCGACCCCTCGGCTGTCCAACCTGTAGCCACTCGCTACACCAAGAGACGTCAACTGTACACATGTTTCAGGTTGCGTCAGGATGATACAGTGACGCAGAGCACGCCGTACCTCATTCTGCTTAGCAGCCAGCAAGATGGCCGGCCTTCTGAAGGTATGACGCATGCTCAGATATGCTGACACAGACAATGCGAGTTGCGCCTTTTATTCAAACTAGCTATCACTGGGTCAAATAATCTGTAGCATGTTTTGTGACGGGTTCGAACCCGGGCTGTAGGCACAGTGCTGGAACCAATAGCGGCGCCAGCCTGCAGCCCATGCTAATTGCCGTACCAATCGGAGCGCGCGACACAAAATCTAATCAAGCCTCAATTACAGCCTCAGAGATGCGCGCTCAGGTTCCGGGCGCCATCTTGAACCACAGGCTCGAGTCCGACCCTGAAGTGCGGCGTATAGTAGTCCTAGAGAGTTAGTTCCACACATTCAAGACAAGCTGAAACCGCAAACTGTATATAGCAACTGCTTGTGGGTAAATCTAAGAATCAAAGAGTGAGAGACCTGCTACGTCGGCGCACGAAACCTATCCAGGGCCTAAGTAGTGCTCACTAGCCTGTTCTGTTTCCTGTTCCTTACCGCGAACCTAACAGATAACACCCAAATATATCATGAAACTGACTCTGTAGTCTTTATCAGTAAGCACGGCAGCCATGGTTGTTAGTGTTATGCGATTGGAAGCCTTACGAGCGAACTTCAATTCATAATTTGATTGCTANACCGGTTCTCACGGTCTCTTCGCTTGCAGATTTCTTATATTTTTTCTTCTACCCTGAAGATGGAGGCGATACGTTCCTCCGAAACGTCGGTTAACACCACATATACACGGTGCCAAATCCCAGAAGACTGCTTTCTTGATTGCTACTGTTTCCTTAAAGCTTAAGCTACTGTATACTGTGCTAAACAGCCATACACCGGACGGAGAACGGGTGCAGGGCAGTCTGCAGGACACTGGCCACGCCCACTGAAGGATCTGCAGTCTCGAACAACAAAATTCCAATTAAATCAGGTTAAACATCCGAACCGATCACCGGACATCGCCACATGAAGCTGAGAGGTGTCAGGTTTCGTCTTGAGACCGAGCTTCTTCACACGGGCACAGCAAGAAACAGGACACCGCGCGCCACAGGGTGACATGCAAACAGTGACAGGACACCAAACAGCACTCTCAATCAGACGCGCCGGCTTACCCACACTAAGACCTGATTCCAAGCCAGCTGAATCTAACCCACATTACAAAACATTACAATTCACATGTTATTTTAATATTATCCCCAAATTCTGAGGCGTAGCTTTAAATCTGACTCTACGGACATGAGTCTTCTTTAAGAAGCTGACAATTGCTCAGCTATTCAACAAATAAACAAGCTTTTGCGGAACCAGGGAGTTTACTGACGTGATCACAACAACAGCCTAACATGGGTCCCTATCCCGAGCCAGAGGAATCCAGTCCACGTCTACGCATCCCACTGTCTGAACACACATTTCAATATGATCCTCTCGTCTATACCTGTGTATCCCAAGTTGACTCTTGCCTTCTGGCTCTCCCATTTCTCTCATCTCCCCACTTTGAGATGATCGCGTCAAGATTCGACGCTACTTCGCCCAACCGCCTCATCCTCCTCAGCAACCTGTGTCAAAGCCTCAGGGTCCGAGTCCAATGTAACGAGATACATTTATATCATTCAGTAACTTCTTTCTCGCATCCGAGCTGCATCCCAGCCCAGCAAAACATCAACTGAGCGAGCGGCTTAGTGTACCGCTAGCGCTACTGACTTACAATCCGAAGGTTCGCAGTTTAAACCTCGGTGGAGATAACAAATTAATTTGCTGGGGCGTTTCTTGCGTTATCTCGGTGCTTTAGGCGACAAATTCTGGAACTACCTCCTTCCAGATCCCTCCCACGTCAGTGGTTGCTACTATCTACCATCTGGGTCTGCTAATTGCCACAATTAGCCTCCACACCTGCTGCATGTTTAAACCTGTTATTCCTCCATCATTACGTCAATTAGAAGTGTCGATATCAAACATGGCTGTCACAATCACGGCAGCTCCAGGGCTGTACAAACCGCCACAGCAAGAGGTGGGAGGACGCATACAAATGTATGCCTTTAATCCCTCAGAGCACAGCGGTAACTATATGCACCACCCGCACTAACATTCTGCCCACAGAGTGCATCTGTGTGTTCCGTACAGTTCTCACAGTAAACAGCGACTGTTTCCCTAAACAGCATTAACCGGCTGGGCTTTGTAGCGGAGACGTAATGTTTCCTGTGAGGTACGGACTGAATTCTTATATATACTGCATTGTGCCCACAGAGTGTATCTGTGTGTTCCGTACAGTTCTCACAATAAACAGCGGCTGTTTCCCTACACAGCAGTAACCGGCTGGGCTTTGTAGAGGAGACGTAATGTTTCCTGTGGGCACGGACTTATGTTATGCAGACGATTATGAGGGTTGAGATGGCTCGGATTTTTTTTAATCCGATCATATATTCTATCTTTACCAGAAGGACAAGCGGGCACTGCCTGGGAACCTTCAAAATCGGAGATATAGTTTCTTACTCCCCCC
>NW_019742973.1:481127-577394 GCF_002891405.2 Cryptotermes secundus | reverse complement strand
CCCCCCCCCCCCCCAATGTAGTGTCTCTCACTACCACCCCCACTTTTTCGCTCTCTCTCTCTCACACAGAGTGAGATGGCTCGATGCCATGAGGAGGTGCATGAGTATGGTGGGCTGGAGATGTAGACCTGGTAGTTCCTAACCTCCGCATTACGTATTGGTGAAGAGGTCAGCTTCAGGGACGAGGCCGCCTCAGCCGCAGTTCCCATTGGGTGGACCCAACAATCAGGCTGGACAGTGTGAAGAGTACCATTCTGCCCACGCCGGGACACAAACTCGGTCGTCCAGCCAGCAGCCCGTTACTTAACTGCCGAAAGCGTCCGACACTCGCTTGGACTTAACGTAAAGTAAACAACCAAGACATTTCCTTCCATATCCTTTCCAATTCATTATTCACCAACCACCCGACCAGTCTCCGTTGCCAAATAAGCCATAAATGTTAGATCTGGAATTTTTGCGGCGATGGCTATGAAGAGCATAACCTTCTGCGATGTGACGCCGTACAGTCTGAAATAAGTTACGTCTCGTAGGAACTTATTTCTACAAGACTACAGGGCGTCAAGGCTATTACCTTATGGAGTGGGACGTCGAGGACTCCTGCAGACGTTCCAAACTTTCCTGAGGCACGAAATGGCACCATCTTCAGGGCCAATAAATAAACCAAAAACGCAGCAAGCCTCTGCCTGCTTCGCTCACACTGCGATCCTGAAGATGGAGGCAGTATGTTCTCCAAAAATGAGGTAAACTACAAGAATACACGACGTCACATCCCAGAATATCCATGCTGTGACGTCTGACGGGAGAGCGGTCAGAAGCTTTGGGCGGGACAATGCAATCCTCTCAACTCAGGGCTGCCACAACAGTGCATGCCACCCTGCTGGCTTCGATCCGAGGTCCCCACCCTAAACACAGATAGTAACAAATGTTGTGGAACAGACTGTAGTGACGTGACATGATCGGGGCGACGTCTCCGGTTACGCGCCATGTGGGGGGTCCGACGTGCAAAGGATTGGTTTCATGACGTGGGTGGGGAGGGCACACAGGAGCAAGCAGCGGGCTATATCGGGCCAACTGAACGAGTAGCGGGCTATATCGGGCCAACTGAGCGAGTAGCGTGCGATAGCGGGCCAACTGAACGAGTAGTGGGCTATATCGGGCCAACTGAACGAGTAGTGGGCTATATCGGGCCAACTGAACGAGTAGCGGGCTATATCGGGCCAACTGAACGAGTAGCGGGCTATAGCGGGCCAACTGAACGAGTAGCGGGCTATATCGGGCCAACTGAAAAAGTGATTCTGTACTGAGAAGTAACTCAACGTTTCAAGAGCGCTTTATAATTTAATCTTACTAATTAACTAAGTCTCTGGCAGCAGAACCCCGAGGTTCATCACCGCTACTACCAAGCCCGCCACTGATCACAATGCTAAGCCAGTTCCATTCACATCGGAACCTGCATCCTAATGCTATCCCACAGGCATCTCCTTCTAGCTGTTCCTCATCTGTAACTCTCCTCCAAGCTGCTTGTCTCTCTCACCACAAAGCAGCCAGATCAAGGTGTGGAAACACTGGGCCTGCTATGTAAGTCGCAGAACGTGGTGAACAGGGGTTTGTGTTGCCAGTGATGGATATTCAGGATGTAATTACCAGAGAGTTGGTCTGCCTGCTTACCTTTTGACGACCGCGCGGGGAGCGGCAATGTGTACAAAGTTGCACCGAACTTTCCGTGAACCTCTTGGGGATACTGCACGCCAAGTTGCTGCCTTCTGTTCCTGCGTCCAAGGGCCACACCTCGAAGCGTACAGGGGGCGTAAGGTCAGAGCTCCAGCAAAGGGCTGTTGAATCTTAACGCTCCAGTCAACTTTACCCCACAGTCCAGTCATTTGGGACGCAGGGCTGAAGAGAAGAATTCCGACGCTCCTGTCGGGAAGCAAATTGCTGTTATCGGCCACTTTCGGATAAACTGGCAGCTTCAGATTTTAAGAGAAACATTGTCTGTTGTGGTTACTGGGTTTCCGGCCGACGCGTCCCCTGTGCTCTCTGCCTGCAGAGCTTCAAAACACCACAAGATTTATGCAGAAGCTGCTGCGTAAATGCGTGTTCCCTCTCCGCTATACAGAGAGGTCTCATGATGCATTGATCTCTCAGATTTTCGTAAAAATGGAGTCAACTGAAATCCAGCAGTGCGCTGCGGGACTCGAACTGTGAACAGCGCCGCATGAACAAATTGGTCTCCAAACAGACGAAACGCGACACCCGAACCGCAACGCTTACGTCACGAGGTAGCATTTCAAGATGGCTGAGCTGGGAATTCTCCAAACAACCTGAGCTATCCTTGAAGGCTGCCTCATTGTGGCCGTCATTATAAATTATTACGGCTCTAATCTTTTGTAAGTGGTGCTGAGTATTGTTCGCAGTGCTGCGTTCTTTTTTCTTTTAAAGAAGCCGATCTTCTTGTGTTTACTAATTCGTTACGCCACCGTCATAGGGCGACACAATCCCCCTGTCGGTGATTAATGAAACTGTGGAGCCATCTCTCGGGGGGATAATTAGCGCCCCATTATTAAAGCTACCCGCTTTATTTGAAAAAAGGAAGGAACAATGAAGCGACTGTAATTTGGCATCTAAAAGTTTTCAGAGGGCGACAGCTTATTACGACGGGCTGCATTATATTTCGAGCCTCCCCCCCCCCCAAAGAAGAGCGGGCCAGGTGCAAGGACTTTTCTTTGTTTGCTCAGGCTCTCCCGTTTCCACTGCCGCACACACCCTCTCCCGTCCCGCCGGGCTGTCAGTGCTGACATGTGACTTTGATTGATGTGACGCGCGGAGACGCGGTAAGGTTTGCTAAGACGCGTCCTTCCCACTGAGTGACAGCCGTCGCAAGTGCGGCGCTCAACTGGAAGGAACACTGCGCTAACCTGCAACACGCGATATTCAGGCGGGTCACGAAGGTTACTCAACTGGCCACAGTAAGACGTACAGCAGTTCAGCGGCCAGGCGATGTACTTCCACTGTCCCATGCGTGCTCAAGGCGTGTACTTACACAACCATACGACCGGCGTTACAAATTTCGCGCCTCAAGTTCGAACAACCGCCATTTCAGTATATTAGTTGTTACAGATGAATCAGCGTCTGTACTCTGGCCTGGCAGGAGAGTGCAATCTTGGTGACATATGGAAGCTCACAGCTTACTCTTATAAGCTGAAGATGGAGGCACTAAGCTGTTCCGAAACGTCGGAAGGCATATACCAGACTACATGCCGTCACGTCCTCAAAGCTCACACACACACACACACACACACTTATACGAAACATCTGTTGATTCCATGAACACAGCAACTGTCGTTTCCTGTTCGGGAGGTCCTGGGTTCAAACTTGGACCGAGGATCCATTATCCTGATTAAGATTGTTCGTAGTTTCCTGGCAAATGGCGGAATAGAACTGATATTAGGCCATGGTCACTTACTTCAAAATCCTTCCCAATCCATTATAGTATACCCTCGCTAATCCGGTTACAGTTAATCCGGATCGAAAAATGAAATATGAAAAATGCTGTTCACAGTTAAGTACATGCATTTAGGAAAGCGAATGAGTCACTTAACTGTCCAGAAAAGAATTCGACAGTTTTCTCAAAGCTGCATTATTATGTTTCAAAACAAATACAACTTCTGAGGCTTTCATCGATGTATAAATTTATTGCCTTTTTATATTTTTTACATAAAGGCTCTGCAGTGATATTTTTTTTATTTATGCTCATCAGCACGAAGAATATCATTAGTTTTTCCAATTATTTATGTTCTAAGTTCTTTTTTGCCTTTTTGCTTCTCTAATCCGGACTATCACTTAATCCGAATGACCTCCGGATTAGCGAGGATTTACTGCACTGACTGATCTCCCTGACATTCAACGCTACAGGAATACCACTGAACTGCTGAGCCAGTGACAACGTCGTGAAATTTGATATACTGAGCAGCGGACGACATAGAGACAGTTAAATTCAGTTAGCACACTTACATCATGCTTCGTTAAGATTTATTTTAATGTTATCTTTCCATCTACACCTTGGACTAAATGTGGCGTTTGTCTTTCAAATTCGAAGACAATAATCTTGCATAAGCCTACATATGTCATGACTACCATGCATGCTACATACACGGACGACCTCATTCTTCGTCATTTGATCATCCTAATTATATCTGGCGAACAATATAAATTAAGAAACTACACAATATGAAAATTTTCTTCAACCTCCTGTCACGCCTCCCTACTAGATCCAAAAACACCCATCTCAGCACTTCGTTCTCAAACACCCCCAATCGGAGATCGTCCCTTACATCCACAGAGTGTATCTGTGGGTCCCGTATGGTTCTCACAGTAAACAGCGGCTGTTTTCCTAAACAGCAGTAACCGGTTGGGCTCTGTAGTGGAGACGTAATGTGTTTCCTGTGAGGTACGGACTGGATTCTTATATATACTGCATTCTGCCCACAGAGTGTAACTGTGTGTTCCGTACGGTTCTCACAGTAAAGAGCGGCTGTTTCCCTACAGAGCGTTAACCGGTAGGGCTTTCTAGTGGAGACGTAATGTTTCCTGTGAGGTACGGACTGGATTCTTATATATACTGCATTCTGCCCACAGAGTGTAACTGTGTGTTCCGTACGGTTCTCACAGTAAAGAGCGGCTGTTTCCCTACAGAGCGTTAACCGGTAGGGCTTTCTAGTGGAGACGTAATGTTTCCTGTGAGGTACGGACTGGATTCTTATATATACTGCATTCTGCCCACAGAGTGTAACTGTGTGTTCCGTACGGTTCTCACAGTAAAGAGCGGCTGTTTCCCTACAGAGCGTTAACCGGTAGGGCTTTCTAGTGGAGACGTAATGTTTCCTGTGAGGTACGGACTGGATTCTTATATATACTGCATTCTGCCCACAGAGTGTAACTGTGTGTTCCGTACGGTTCTCACAGTAAACAGCGGCTGTTTCCCTACAGAGCGTTAACCGGTAGGGCTTTCTAGTGGAGACGTAATGTTTCCTGTGAGGTACGGACTGGATTCTTATATATACTGCATAGTTTCTTCCCCCCCCCCAATGTAGTGTCTCTCACTAAGACTACCACTTCTCTCTCTCTCTCTCACACACACACACACAAAGTCTATCTGTGTGTTCCGTAAGGTTCTCACAATAAACAGCGGCTGTTTCCTTACACAGTATTAACCGGTTGGGCTTTGTAGCGGAGACGTAATGTTTCACGTGAGGTACGGACTGAATTTTTGCATACTGTTTAGAAGGAATTGAGTCTTTAAAGAGTTAAGTACCTAAACTATACACAATTCGAAATACCAGCGGAACGTTAGTATAGCGACAGTGTGCTCGCTTCTCATTGGCTTACAGGCCGAAGACATGCACTTCGAGCGGTACACACGCTGTGCAATAACGGTACGTTGTGACGCACGCCGACTGCGTCCGCCTGTGCAAATGTATCGCGCAGTCCATGTAACCACCGCAGTTCCACAGATCCGAGCCAGAACAGTTGAGTAGCCGCAGCAAAAGCCAATAAAGCAACGGAAAGGTGTCGACAAGTCCATGGCTGAGTTTATAGGGCCGTGTTCTGCGGGTAGCGTCTTGATCCATGCAAGGGTCGTAAAGGCAGGGCGTTGTGTGACTGTGGCCCTGTGGATGGGGGTGAGGCGTGAGGGTACACGTGTTTTCCCACGCCAGGTGCAGGCAGGTCACATGTGCTGATTCGATTAATGCGAGGAAGGAGCAGCAGTGGATAATTGAATTCGCGTAGAGCCAGTGTTAAACTTTCGCTATTAAGTTTCGCCTTGGATTGTCATTCCGCGGGTGTTCGTTACAGACGCGGCGCGTCTAATATGGATTTGCATCTGAATGGCAGCGCCGCGCAGTCTTTTAAATCAGACGGGCGTTTCTCTTAATTGTGTCTGAAGTTTGCTAATTGAGTCAGCACTTTGTTCTCAGCGGGTCAGGTCTCCCAGGTAGGCAGCGAGCAGGCGAGTGGTCAGTATTACCAACACTGGCTACTTGTTTCTTACCGGCTGGCAACACTGGCAGCATGAGACACCCGACAACCGGTTGTGGAGTGTCGATGTGAACAGATAGCATTAATGAAACGCTGGAGTTCTCGTCAGTTGGGACTGGTTTTCCTCAGTGGCTGCCACTCTGGTCTGGCGGGGCCCGACCTGCTGTTAGCTGCGAACAATATGTATAGCTGTCCACAGGGCTGACCAAACTGAAGTTCCAACCACAATTTCAGAAGGGAGTGCCTCACAGACATTGGGGGGTGTGGTGGTACGGTTCCACGCGTTCTTCACCTCGGGACTACATGGAGGTGAGTAATCAGCTTCACGATCTAGCCGCCTTATCCCCAGGGATCCCTTTCATGGGAAACTGGGTGGGCCCCAGAACCGGTCTGAACGCGACGTTGAAGAGAAAAATACCTGCCCGCTCAGAAATCGAACCTCGATTCTTCAGTCGTCCACTACAGTGACTCCTCAGTCCCTTCCTACAACCGCTCACAGTTTCTACCGAGCTCATCAGCAGCCACTCCCGGTTTTCGTCGACCTCTGTGGTTCCAAACGGCGTCACAGGACAATGAGAGCAATCAAGTTCATACGAGTATGCCCACAGCCTCAAGGGCTGTAATGCCGTGCAGTTCCTAGAGAGCCTGAAGCTTCCATCTTCACGGTCGAAGAGTAAGCGAAGCAAGAAACCAGCAGAAGCTGGTAACGCCTCCACCTGCTACACCTGCATTCTGCCCACACAGTGTCACGTGATCCGTGATGCTCTCACAACAGACAACGAACACTTCCCTGAACAGCATGAAACGATTAGAGACGATGTGTTTTCTGTGAGGTAGGAAACTCCGGGCTTCAGACGGTTAGTTACTAGTGTCCCACGCTGCTGCAAGACCAGCCCATCCTGCTGCTCTGTACACCCGATTCACACGCGATGATATCAAACAATTGTTGTCTGTTGACGCAATTAGCCTCTGAGTTGCATCTCATTACGTAAAGCGTCTGTTTTGCTCCTAATTACACCGCAGCGCTGCCACCTGGCGCAGTCTATTTGCATAGTAATTGAGCATATCTCGAGGCCCGCCCGCGTCCAATCCACCCCCGACTCGTCTTCAGGAGGTGACTGATGGCATAAAAACTCCATCTCCGGGTTTTCCATCTCACCAGATAGAAATTACATTTTTCTCTGTGTACACTTTTTTCATTATGAATGTGATGCTGGTAATTTGAAAGCCTTCTCATGCTTGCACAAGACATTCCACACAAACGGGACTCTGCCGCCTTCCCACATCAGTGTGTCACTTGTTCACCAGCGGGAAGCTGGTAACTCCATACACTCGTGTTTGGACGTCGGCAGGACATCAGCGGCTTCTCTCAGACTTCCAGTAAAATTCGTCGAGTATGCCACGACCACTTCCTCTCATAGCCATGGACTGTAGGCCTCGTCTACCATACTGAAAGCGTCGTACCGCTAGCAGACCCAGTTCTGGGCCAAGAAGTAATAATTTTGGAGCAAATAAAACAGAAGTAATATTACTTAAATCCCTCAGAACCATTCCAACACAGTAAGCTCTCAAATGCTGGTGGGACATACTGGGAGATGGCTTACACAGACTGAGGTCTTCGAGTTACGGCCTGGACGCCCGAAGGGACAGAATTCGAGTCCCGGGATGGTCAGGAAATTTCCCCGCTCCACGCCGTCCAGACCGGCTCCCTGGGGCCCACCCAGCTTCCTATGCAATGGGTACAGGGGTCTCATTCCCTTAAGGTAAAGCGGACGGGGCGTGAAGCTGACAACTCAGCTGCAACTAGTGCCGAAGTTGAGAAAGCGTGGAACTATACACCCACTCCCCCATACGCCTTCATGGCGTACTGCTTAAGTAGTTAAGCACAACTTTTCTTTATGCTGTGATACAGACAAGGAAAGCAACCATATATATATTTCTGCTCCACTGAGGGTAAGACCAGACTTCTTCCAAGAGTGACTGAGGATAACCACAAAAGTATCAGTATAGCTAGTCTCTAGGTCGAGATTCGAAATCGGTACCTCGCGCATACGAGGCAGGGGTAACGTGGCGAGAATAAATGTAACTGTCCGCGGTCTCAGCGTGCAACAGGGCCCAGTTGATGTGGAGCGCCATATCTCACCCCCCCCCATCACATCGAAATGATAGCTCTCATTTTGCGATCAAATCCAGACCAATTCCACCAAAAAGTTTGTTGCTGCAAAAATTCAAATAATCTCTTTATACGCAGTAAAAAACCTTGCTGTAGCTTCTGCAGATACTGCGTGGCTTTCCTCACGCACTCCAGGAACGAAAACACAGAAAGAACTAAAAGACAAGAGGGAAATTAAAGAAAGAAGAAATGGAATAAAAGTACGGGAGAACAAGAGGCAGTGAGAGACATCAAATTACAATAACAATGAAGACAAAGGGAGGAAGTAAGTGAAAGTGGAGGCAGAAGGAAAACAAACGAAGACAAGAGGAAGGACAGACAGAGAGACAGGGGTTGAAGGCTCGGATCGTTGCTTTTTGCAGTGTAGCCTCAATCAAACAAAAATATATAGAAATGATAGAGTGTATAACGCCGCGCAAAAGTTCATTTAAATTGTTTGATTACTTTTTCCCTGTTGCCAGCGGAGTAATTTACATCAGTTGGCCCCAATTCCGCTTTTTTTTACAAACATTTCCCTCAGGGGTTTATGGAATGAATCGGTCCATCACTGTGAAGGGTTAAGCCCGCTCATACATTGATGTCAGCCCCATCTGAGGACTGGTGCGGCATTCACAAACAGTAATGTGCACGTCATTCATTCCTTATGGGCAGTGTTCACAGCGAGGTCCGCCACAACTCTATACACGTATGAAAGATGCTGGAAACGAGGGTCTCCGCCCGCGTGGAAGTGGGTTCGAATACCTCCACCACAGCCCTGCGAGTAGTAGGAGGCGACGAAAAGGGAACCCGGGGATCTGGTCCTCCAGGTTGGGGAAGTCTCGAATCCGAGAGAGTAAAATATTGTCATGAGTCCTGCGGGACTCGGACCCGAGAATGACTACGGTGACGAGAGCCAGCAGCAATCGTAAACAACAGACCCGTCCTCTCGTCAAAGAGGGCGCCCCACACCAACAAATCCGCTACCGTCTGATAGTAACAAAAATCTGGTGTCGGGCCCCAGATGGGAGCTTGACACGAAGACAGACTGACCTACTTTGACTCTGAAGCGAGCGTTTGAACTCAATTTCGGGACACTTTGAGTGAGAAACGTCTTGACATTACAGCATGGCGTCCGCACACGATACAAGCATCTCACACAGTGCGAGGCAAGGCAATGCAGAAGGCAGGGCAGCTCCTGCACTGGAAGCGGGCCTCGCCTCGACACTTTCGATAGCAGCCCAGAGGCTGCGAGATGACACGGCATAACAGTCACTTTTAATTATCTCGAAACCCGAAAGATTTTGGGGGAAAACATATACTGGACATAAAATGTGTTTTTTTTTCCTGTATAACTTCTACTGTAAACAAGTTTCGCCGCATGCAGAAACTGGTGTAGGTCTTCCGCGTAGGGTGCTTTTTACTGCCGGGTTTTAAGCGGAAACTGACTGTATCAATGTTTACTACAATTGTTTAATACGAAATCTGATTCCGCGGTTGCCGTGCTGTTACACGCAGACTCATCATCAGGATGTTAAAATCAACGGGGCTAAAATGGGCATGGGCTATAGTACGAGTGGGAGAGACGGGAAATGCGTACAAAATTTTAGTCGGAAAACCTGAAAGTAGAAGCACTTGACAGACATAGTCCTAGATGTGAGGATAATACTAAAATGGATACTAAGACAAACTGGTTGTGACGGTGAGGCAGACTCTTGTGAATGCTACAACAAAAAAGAGAACAATGGCCAGAGGAGTGACACCTGTGGTCTCAGTTATGGAATCCACTCCATGCAGTCAACTGACTGCCGTCGGAATGTCAGTGCAGTCACTCTCGAAATCAAAGCAATCAATAACATTTCAAAGTCGAATTTAAACCGCGCATTATTGCAGTCGGTTCAAAATGCTTCCAAGTGTTGTTTCACACCCACCATCGCGTGTAGCACTGAGTTCCGGTAAACACAGTAATGTCACGTGCATCAGTGACTAAAGACGGGGTTCGGATTGGTAACGCGATTTATTAACCACCTACAGGTCGTAACTGCAAATAATTATAACACTATTGCCGATTTCCACAATTTACAATCACTCCACACTAATCTTCTCTATTTCCACTAGTCTTCACTATCCGTTTCCTAGCAACGGATTTATAACACGTGAACTATAACGGTCTCACTAAATTACACACTCCCAATATCGATGTACTACAGCACGTGTAACATCACGCACTAAGTCTTCTAATTCTTCCTCTGGCCACATTGCTGTTCCCTCGGAACATCGAACTCACGTCCATCTATTACTTATTCCTCCAGCTTACGACTGCCTGCAAACGACCTACTTGTCCCCTATAAACCTAAAGAAAACACGTCACGTGGTCGCTATCCACTGTTGTGTGACGTCACCGTTTACGCGGAAATGTGTTGCCTAGAAACGGGTTGCATAACCCCGTTGTTTCACCGCTACTCGGCGCGGACGACATAGAAAACACAGCCTGATCTATTGCTGCTTGTTAGACCATGTTTACAGAGCTGTTGCCCGGCAACGCGTTGATCAAATCCGTTACAATATGAAGACCAAGTTCGTACCTTGCAGGAAACATATCATCTCCATTACAGAGACCAGCCGGTTCATGCTGTATAGTGCATTAATCTCTGCCTATTTTGGATATCATACGAAACACATAAACACACTTTATGGGCAAAATGTACAGTTAAGTTACTTTCCGTCACCTGACCACTCCTGTACTGACACTGTGGAAAGGCAGTTTCCTGCCAACATACGACTACGAACTTAGGAGGAGCAGGAGAACCTAAAACAAAGTGCGTTAATGTTGTGATCGCCAGCTCAGAAGTCGTGTCGCCTGAGGCGAGCGGGCGACACGGCTGAGCTGAATCCAGTCGCCCAGACAGAGGAGCTAACTGGCCGGTTTTGTTCACGCTAATGAAATCAAACATCGCGTCTTCAAGTTATCAGCTGGAATACAATGATGATTGATGACTGTACTGATGATAACGTACGCTGGACCCCACTCGCCTAATTGCCCGCTCCACAGAAAGTTTTATTATGTTAATTTTATTTTACAAAACATAGATGTCACTGGGAACTCGGCAAACAAAAAAAAAGTTGGGACGAGCAACTCGGGTTTATCAGATCTGTTTGTGTGCAGCCAAGTGGACACGCCACAAAACAAGTCAACAGCTAAACACGGGCTGTCAAATTAACGGAATTGCGGGCCAATCCGGGCGCGGCTGGGTACAGTCCGCCCAGCAACACGGTACACATTTAAACATGGGAATTCAGACACACCAAAATGCTACAATCAGAATTACTCAAAATATGAAACTCCTCGTTTTATTACAATTTTTTGTTATTTGTTCACTCTCAGCACGCTATCCTTAAACGACCTTAATAAGATAACCGGCCACGGCCGTGGACTCGGTCTGCCGCTCATCATCAGACGGCTCAGCTCGGCTCAGCTCATCTCAGTGCCACGGGCCGCACGGCGGGGTCGCGGGTTGCAGACTGAGCTCCTTATCTCTCTTTTGTTTCGCAGAAATATATCCAAGATGGCTGTTTAATTTATGCGGTGTTTCCCTCTGACACTGACGGCTATTACGGTCTATGCATGCTACTAGGGGGCACTGCGCGTCTTAAGGGGACACGAGCCGCCACTGCGAAGCAGGAAGCCCTGATATAAAAGCCTTCTTTCCTTCCTGCACATGTTCCTCACATGAAATTTAAATTTTCGTGTGGAACAGCCTCATTACCTCGGCTCAAGACAAAAGGGTAACGGGAAGCGTGGCAACCAGCAGCCCGCGTGCCACATCTCCAAGCCTGTTTGTTACAGAGGAAACGGGGCGCAAGCATCCCCCCCCCCCGAAGATCTGTATGGCAGTGCTGGCCAACCTGTGGCCAGTGATCCGTCAAGTCAGGCGGCTGGCTGGATACTTTGATTTCGAAGCCAGACCGACAGACAGCACCACACCGCACAGCAGCTGCGACCCCCATTAGTACATTAAGGTTCACTCGCGTAATTAAGAACAACGATTTGGACTGCGGATTCGAATCGCATTCAGAGCATCTACCAAACATTCGCACACCGCCTTAACAGCCCTGGCCACCGTACATATCGGTAGGAGTATACAGTGAGTGATCTCCGTTAGATCCTCGGCGAGTAACAGAAAGCACGACAGTTACTCTGTCACCGTATTGTGGCATGCAGACCCACGCCAAGTAACAGCTGTCTAAACAGCCGTTGCCAGGGAACAGCTCTGTGGACACGCTGTTTCCCGGCAACGAGAGAACACGCAATAGTTGAAGATACGTTTTCTGTGTGGTCCGTGCTGGGGCAATATAAGGAGGACTAGTAGCTCAGGCGAGTTGAGAGTTGCAGTTATAAGAAGTGAGAAGCCGGTAGCTGAGGCCGGGGACAGTTCGGGAACGCAGAGGAAGGGGAACCGGTCTGGACGACGTGGAGGGGAGAAGAATCCCAACTCTATTGGGACTCGAACTCCGACTCTTCGGCCGTCCAGCCCGAAGCCAGTCGCTATACTGATATTGCCGACTCCATCTGATATTAACGGAAGAATATGGGTGAGAGTTTAGGCTACACAGGTACTAACGTTTCGGAGGAACGTGCTGCCACCAGTCTCAGGGTAGAAGCATGAGTGCCTGAGGATGGACCAACAGGAGACGGCGTCACTGAGATATCACATAACGGCAGAAGTAGGGGGGGGGGACAGAGCACTAAACGTGTACAAATAAAAGAAATCACATGGTGAAGTACGAAAGAGTAATACAGATTGGTCGAGTTGTCCCTGTGCTTAATTAAGCTGCACGTCGTGAAGACGTACGGGGGAAGAGAAGCGTAACTCCACGAATTCTCAACCTCGACACCAGCTTCACGCCCCACCCGGAATATCAGAACCCGGTATCCATCAGACAGGAGGCTGGGTGGGTCCCACAGCCGGTCTATACGCTGTGGAAGTGACAGAAAACTCGCGGCCTTTGTCGCGAATCCAACACCGACGTTCTAGTCATCCAGCCCCTAGTCTCGTCACTACACTCACTGAGCTTCGGCTCCATGAAGTAAGGAAGCTTTGAGATAAAAACAAAAGGCACCGCAAGGAGAAGTGGAGGGGAAACTGATAAGGGATCAGTGACCCTGAAAAGGTACGTTAGGGTCAAGGGAAAAAATAATGAAGGATAAATAAAGGGTTGATAATATTAAAACTGATCTTATAAAAACAGAGTGGAAGAGTGCTGAATCGATGGACACAGGATAGAGATCAGTGAAGGAGAACACCGCAGCTGATATGCCTATTTAATCGTGTCAAAAAACATAACACTTCCAGAATTACCGAGTTCCGTTCATCAGTCAGTGCTTTGTGTAACTGAACCCAGCCACACACTGCACGACGGGCAAAGTATAGAGTGAGAGAGATCTTCAGAGCTGACGGATATCATCGCTGCTTGCAGACACAGTCACGGAGAGGGCGAAATGCTAAACAGCTAATCTCTAGAACAGATGGTACATATACTTACCACTACCTCACACAAACAGAAATACGGGCCTGCTGACAGGTGCGGTCCCTCAACGCGTCCAACATTTCGGATAGAACATAGAAGTGCGTGATGTGCTACCCCAAGTTCATCGCCATCAGCACAAAAGCTCCGATCACAACACGAGAGCCCATCTGTGTAAGCCCGGTTCCAATATTGCCCTTGAGGCCGGAAGTTCGTCTACATAACTACGTAAAGAACTGAGTTGCCACCTCACAGAGAACATACCATGACTCCATTACAAAGACCATCCGGTTGGCGCTGTTCAGGGTAGAAGTCGCTGTTTATTGTGAGAACCACTCGCAAGACACCGGGATATTATTCTCAGGAGAAAAAACGGCTGGAACGTGTTACTGCAACTAGCCCTCACATTAAAACTACTCCCCCCACCAAGGTACGTGTCTGTGCATTAAGTCCGCCTTTCGAGGGATGATGGACCACTTACACGACGCAAACGCAAACATGCATGCACGCCATGACTACTGAAACCCGTAGCAACGGGAGACGTTGCCATAAGAATGCGATGAACAGCGCTCCTGCTTCGTGCGCGGGAGGATCCCTTGCAATTCATTAGAGCACTCCGTCCATACAGGCCTGTAGCCTTGCAGCGAGGATTTGGAAAGAAGCGCCAGAGCGGTCCGGCTACTGACAGCGTCGTTAAATAAGCACTAATTAGACGGGGCGTGGGGAGCGTGACATGGCCTCACATTGCCCAGAAATTACTGCTGTGGGAGGGGGGGGAAACTTCAGTCAGCGCAACAAACAGGTGGGAAGGCAGATTGGCTGGACTTGTAGCTCGGCGGTTGGAAGAGGGTCGACATGAAGAAACTGCGGCTCCAAATTACAGGCCGCGAAGTGCTCAGTCACTGCGGCCCCAATTAGCGAGGCACGCAGCCTGCAATCACCGGACTGCACACTCACGCTGCTCCGGAACAGACGGTGATGTTGCAGCCTCACGCTCCGGCCCCGTGCCGCGGAGTAACCGTCAAGCTCTGCTTTGGAAGGATGGACGGGGGGTGGTGCGCAATATGAATGAAAAGTTACTGATTTTTCTAACCTGAAGATGGAGGCGATACATTCATCCGAAACGTCGGTTTACACAATATCTACACGGCGCCACATCCCAGAAGATGACATTCTTCTTGTTATTAGAGAGTTCTACTGGACTCTGTAGACACGTCGAAAGTTTGGTTCAAAACGGACAAAAACAATGGACGCTTTACCTGGAGACCTACAAGCGCATGCGTTTTCTCTCCGGCATATTTAGTTCGGGGACACGCGGATGTGTAGTTGGTTGAGGCACTGTGATACAAGCCGGAAGGTGGCGGGTTCAACTCCCGATTAGGTCATTCGATTTTTTCAATTGACCTAATCCTTCCAGCTGCACTATGGCTCTGGGGCTGACTCATCCTCTTGCAGAAATAAGTACCAGGAATCTTCCGGGGGTAAAGGGCGGCCGGCGCGTAAGGTCGACAACCTCACCGCCGTCTATGAGCCGACTGTCTAGAAAATGTGGGAATCTCAACGTCTCACAACCCTGTGGGCCTCCACATCCTGTTACAGGGATAGCTTACACGTCTTTACTTCACAGATGCGTACTAACGTCCGCATCAAAATCAGGTTCCACCCATTACATTATGCGAGTACCCTCCTGACTTTCAGGCCCAAATACAAGTACACTGAAGATTCGGAACGGCTCAGCACAGTGTTCACAAAAGCCCGTCATCTGGGCGAGGTAAATGCAATACACGTCAAGACGCCGGCCGTGCAGTCTGGTAGAAGGTTACGGAGCAGGCGATGTCTAGGCTGGATGGTGCATCAACTGGAAAGGCAGATGATGGCGTATAACACTCGGAACTATTGGATTCCTTCTGTTTTTGTCCATCGTTCGGTGTTCTAGAAAACACCACAAACACAGCGTTTCGGAAACTGGATCTGTTCTCGTCCTCTGGTGGCGGGGGGGATTGAGGTTAGCTCTTCCTAAGGTCCCTCCTTCACTTGAGGACGGAGACTGATCCGGTCTCCGAAACGCTGTGTTCTCCAGTGCATTTTGGAATACCGAATGATGGACAAAGTCCAAAAACCCACTAAATCCGAATGGGAAAGGATTTGGAAGGAAACGGTCGTGGCCTATCGCGGTTCTATCCCGATGTTTGCCTGCGGGGACAGAGAAAACCCATGAGGAGCTTCGGTCAGGATAGCCGGTGAACCGGCCGAAGTTTAAACCAATCACTTTCCGAAAACATGTCTACAACGTTACCGCTATACTAACCTGCTGGCTATGTTTCGGAGGAACATGTTCCTTCCATTTTCAGGGCATATAAGCCAGAGTCAGGGTTATTTTACCGCCAATCAGTTCGTCTTGGCGCCAAGCCCCTTGAGACTCAAGACTAAGGAATTATTTTTGAACTGAACCCTTGCGGTCATAGTCCCTATGTAACATCTTCTCTGACGAGAGGATGGGTGAGTCGTCTACACTTGCTGCTGGTCCTCGCCAGCACAGTGATTCTCAGGTCTCTCAGATTCGAGACTCCCGCAACCTGGAAGGCCAGGTCTCCAAGTCTCCTACGACTCGCAGGGTTACGGGGAAGGTATTCACGCGGGCACAGAAGGCGGCAGTATGTTGCTCCGCAGGCCGCACTGGGAACGCTAAAGCGAAGACAATGGGCGGCTAATAAAATGGCTACCGGCAGGCTTGAACCCGACCCGCGGCAGGGAGGCTGGAGACGGGGTCCGCCCGCTCTCAGGCGGCGCGCACTGCGGCTACGTATCCTCACTTCCCGCGGGAGGACCGCGCCTGCAAAACCTCCGATCCGCTTTAATTAACCCGCGACTATTAACCAGGCTTCTGTTGTGAACAAAAGACGAATGGCTGGCCGGGCCCTCGGCCATCAGCCGCGCCATTCATCAGGGAGTGACAACCTGTGGCCCGGCGGCGGAGTGCATCAAGGCAAGACCAAGATACAGATGGAAGCAACAAGAGAAACAAGTACATTCTTAGACCTGTACTCCGTACAGCTGTTCTGTTTTCTCTCTTAACATAACGTCTTCCATGGGGTCTGGATCACGGCTCCGACCTCCAAGAAAATACTCCGCACCGCCGTTACAAAGATCAGTTTATTTAGGAAAACAATCGCTGCTCATTGTACACAGGGATACCGTGCCTCAAGAGTCAATGACGCATACCATTACGTCATCAATAGACAGTTACTAATTCTATTTTGCAACGTACGTTGGGTACCAGTGTCGTCACACCGGACTCTCAAATACGTTGGTTTCTAACCCACAGAAAACACATCACATCTCTGTTTAGCCTTCTGAGAACTAAGCGCACACAGTCGCTACTGCGCTGGAGACAGTTCGTCACAATTCTCGAAACCGGCCTCGTTGTCTCATGCTCCCGTGACTGGGAAGTTGGGCACCACGACACGGTAAAGGCGTGTGTATGCTGACTTCCATTTGCTGCACCGCACGCCCCACACACAGCTCTCTAATTCTGACGTCACTATCTGATGTTTCAGACACAGAATACAAGTACGATCCTGGGATTTAACCCGGGCCTCCGCTTCGAGAAGCCTGAGTTACGTCATGGCCAATAGCTTTTCTGACAAAATTTAGAGGCGATGGACCAACAATGTTAATTTGGTGCAATGTCTATTATCCCACTAATAAGATGGACTTCATCTCGCATGCTTTCGTATAATCAAATCCAAACGTCTGTCGCCCCCCGCAGAGCTGATTTAGACGAGAGAGTGTGTGATTGGCGCTACGACAGGTAGCCCCATTGTTGCACGGGCCCACAAAAGTTTTCAATTATTGGAGACAATGAGACCGCTGGAGGCAATCTCCTAGCAGCGCTCAATTAATGTTTTGTAGCCAATAAAAACCTGAATGGGAGATGTTTTAACAGAAGCAGTATGCGCATTCCAGGTCCTATTGTGGCCCCAGCCGTTTGATTCCAACACAACAATGAGCGAACAGTGGTAGCAGCATTCTGAACGCACCTGGTGGTCCGCTACGATCTACTGCAGAAGTACCGAACTGCAGAGACGTTGAGCTGAACACCGCTGAACCGACAGTAGCGGCAACATATTCGGCTCTGCTGCAGCAGGGCTGAACAGAACGCAGCGGCAACTGATTAGGCTCCACTACAGAAGGTATAAACTGCAGATACGTTCAGCTGAACACCACTGAACAGACAGTAGCGGCTACGGATTATGCTCCACTCCAAAAGGAACGAACTGCAGAAACGTTCAGCTGAACACCACTGAACAGAAGTAGCGGCTACGGATTATGCTCCACTCCAAAAGGAATGAACTGCAGAAATGTTCAGCTGAACACCACTGAACAGACAGTAACGGTAACGGCTTAGGCTCCACTGCAGAAGTTACGAACTGCAAAATGTTCCCCTGAACATAGCTGAATCGACATTGGTGGCAACATTCACTTGGCTCCACTGCGGAAGTGACGTACTGGAAAAGTACTATGCTTAATAAATACAATGAACCAATTGTGCCTGCAGTATTTTGAATGGACCCTGTGTTTCGCATATTTGGGATGCAGATATGGGAAACTGCAAGTTTGCGCCACCGAACATAACAATGAGCTCAACGTGAACTTTCCGCTAGTGCAGAACTTCTATTCAACGTCATTGTTGTATGCGATTTCTCTGCAACTTGAAACAAACAACCGCATTTTATTTCTACAGTAAAAATTATGTAGCGCTCCTAACTCCCATCACAACATAGATTCTGCGGTATAAGAAGTAGCTGTGTTGCATATCTGCATGTTTTGCGCTAACAACATACGAACCTGCAACTCGGCTTTCTGCAGTATATCCGTGTAAGGTGTAATGTGAATTCGTATTTAAACGCCACAAAAGGAAAATACTCAATTGACACAATCCATCACCATTTGTCGCGGCAGTCGGCCGTTAATCAACCCAACCAAAATGTGGGAACAGGATGAAGCTGCTGTCGTGGCCTGTTTTAAGGAACCGGATAACAGCAGTGCCACACTTCAGCACAAGAAACCTTCTGCCATTGTACTTCCATGGCAACGTACAGGGTCTAATTTAACCCGCGAGAACCCGCTTTAAAGTACTGCATTCTGCCCACAGAGTGTATCTGTGTCTTCCGTACGGTTTTCACAGTAAACAGCGACTGTTTCCCTACACAGCAGTAACCGGTTGGGCTTTGTAGCGGAGACGTAATATGTTTCCTGTGAGGTACGGACTGGATTCTTATGTTATTTAGGCGAAATTCAGTGTGTATAAGGTTAAGACTTCGACTTCGAATCAGTCACACCGAGTCCCGCGGTGGAGTCGTGTTCGAATACCTCCACTGTAGCCCTGCAAGCCGTAGGAGGCGACGAAAATGGAACCCAGTGCCTGGGGGATATAGTTACGGGGTCGTGGCCGTCCAGGTTGGAGGAGTCTCGAATCTTAGGCAGTAAAACATGGGACTCAAACCAAAGAATGACTGCGCTGGCGAGGGCCAGCAGCGTCTGTAAACGATGAACCCTCCCTGTTGTAAGAGAGGGCGCCCCACAACAACACACAACTGTCCGAAAGTAATAAAAATTTGGTCTTGGGCCCCAGATGGGGTCTTGACACCAAGACAGACTGGCCGACTGATCGTCGGTCGTAACATAACTTTTACTTTGAGTCTTTAAAGAGTTAAATAGTTAGCTGTAACTCCTCAGAGATGGCAGGGCCCGGTTACTTCATCGATCTTATCAATCACCAGATGAATCCAGACTCAAGAGGTCCTGTAATTCTAGACGAGACATCTGGAGAGGCCGATGGAAACTGTTACACCATACATACCGTTTCAGACAGCACAAGGCCTGTGTGCAAGGCATATTTCCTCCCAACAGTTCCGCACTCTCTTGAGACGAGGCTTCACCATGTTGTCACCTGTTCCGCCTTCGTGGTTTAAAATGAGTACCTGGCGTATCGAGTAATACTACTGTCACGCGTTTGACTGTGATTGCAGTCGAGGTTTGGACTGGATTTACTGGGCACTTACAGAACGTAACTGCAAATAATTACGACAGACTCACTGAGTCACACACTCCAAAGACCACTGGACCTACAACACACATAAAGTCTTCTCAGTCTTCACTAGCCGTTGCTTGATAGCGGCTTCTAGTGGCGGACGTTCCCCTTAATCTGGGTTCCCAAACTGTCCCTGGCCTCAGCTACCAGCTTCTCACTTCTCACAACTGCCACTATCAACTGACTCAACAACTCAAAGGCAAAGTCAGAGTTACTTTACCACTGTCGGTTTACAGCCAACCAGTTCGTCTTGGTGTCAAGCCCCTTGAGACTCCACAACTGAATTACTAGTCCTCGTTATATAGCCCCGGCACGGACCGCACTGAAAACGGTTCTTCCATAATTGCGTGTTCTCTCGTTGCCGGGGAAACAGCCTGCCCACAGCAACGGCTGTTGTACTGTCGCCTGTTTACACAGCTGTTACCTGAGTATGGGTCTACATGTCACAGTATAGTTGTCTTCTGGGATACAGCGACGTGGTGTCCGTTGAAAGTTAACGGAAGTCTCGGAGGAACATGTCGCCTCCATCTTCATGGTCGAAAAATAAGTCAGACAAGAAATGAGCGTGAAGCAGAGCTCTGTTTGCCACCGCCTTCCTCCGAAACGTCGGTTGGCTTTCAGCGGACTAGACGGCGTCATATCTTCATCTCAGAGAAAACTCCGAACCCAGCTGTCAGGAAAGCTTGGTCCCGTTCAGCGTTCTCCAACTCCAGCAAACTGGGTTGGGGGGGGTTTACATTACGATGCTGTCAGCGTCCAATTGCAGGACAAGAGAAAGAACTGGAAAGCATTTGGAAGGTGATGTACCCCGGCACTTTCCCTGGATAGAATAAGGAAAAACAACGGAAGTTGTCTGTCAGGATAGTCTATGTTCCAGCAAGGTTCGAATCCAGCATCTTCTGAATAGGATTCAAAAGCGTTACCACCATGTCTCAACCTAGCCGAAAGAGGGCTCCTCCTTTCCCGACAAGACTACCTTCATAGTTATGTACGTACGTGCATCGCGTTCCACCTATCCATCAAGTCCCACCAGTTGAGAAACACTGGTCTACACGACTCTTGTATGTAAGCTGTTATAGGTGACATGAAGCCGTGCTGTCAAGTAGTTTGGCAGAACGTCACCTATGTTTCGGTGAAATGCGCTGCCTCCATCTTCAGGGTAGAAAAATAAAATGGGCGTGGAAATACGTTCTATGGATACTGAGTGTGGGGCAGGGGCTGTGATCGAGCCAATAACGTTGCAAGACGTAGCTTAGAGCAACGGCGCCTCTTAGACGCCAGTGCTGAGGCCCTTGAAAGTAAAGCGGCAACGAGACAAAGGAATGTGCTCGGGAGATTGCGATGGGCTGGTGCAAGGGGCAAGGAACACACAGAAAACCTTCACTGAGGACGACAGGCGAGATTCAAAGCTGGACAAGAATGACCAGTATTTACTTTATTTACTTGTTTACATAGGTAGCTCGGCTCACACATAAAAGGATGTGAAGGAAGCGGTGCGTCGGGTAACAACCCGGCATTTGCCTTGGAGGTGATGACGACGCCGAGAACTGAACCCGGGGCCTCCCGGATTCGATCGTGACCTTCGGTGAACGTGAAGGAGTGGGAATAGGCCGGTAGACAGTATAAATGGATACAGGTTACGGTAGCGTGATTGGGTTGAGCCGGCTCGTTTCTCACGTGCACCAGATGTCATCAATCAAGCGAGACTCTCATTAACCTGGGATCTAATAGCCTCTTTGTGAGCCGTAAACAGTTGACAATAGCGAGCCGTGTCATTTGTAAAGCAACCCTGAAAACTAGTTTTAATTTGACACGCTTTATTACCGATTATAAGGCGCAATGAAGGGCGGAAATCTTCACGGATTAGGAATCCGATACGTGAGGTACAGCTGGTGGCACAAGACAGTGAAACAGTCTGTCAGGTACGGCAGCACAAACCACTTTATTGATTGTCACTGCTTCCCTTTGCGTCTCTTTTTGCGGCCAGACTCCAGTCCGCTGGAGAACTCTGATGTCACCAAATGTGTCAAAGTTGAGTAGCCCTGTCCGAGCTCAGAGCTGGATCCCTTTTTATCGCGTGACGTTCTGAAACAAAAGTATACAACAAAACTCAGAAGTGGGGGTTCCGGGGTCGATTCCTCAGCACAGCAAACAGAAGGCGAGGCTCAGGATTGCAGTTTTTCACAGAGGGCGTTCCGGCCGCGATAATTATGAAAGTAATTTAATAATGAACACAAAATTGCTCCACTGCAGAACACAACGATGCAGGAGTCCAGATAGGACGGAAAAGCAAACAAGCGCCGAAACGAGGGAATGTATCGAGAGATAGATAGACGCATAGGGCGTAAAGGAAATAAAGGAGGGAATTAAATAGGGAATATAGAGGCAGAGGGGCAGGACGAATAAGTCTTAAAACACAGAGACTACACAGCGGGGCAGCTGTGTAGTCTCTGTGTTGTAATTGTCNGGGGGGGGGTGGGGGGGGGGGGGGGTGTATCGGACACAAAGTGTCCTTCATTTCGTTTGAAAACGTCTTTCGCTCAGATTAATATTTCCTGAGATGTGCAGAAGCGCTCCGTGCGTCTTCATGCCAAGCGTCCGTCATCGTCACTGGAATGTGCCACCAAATTTCGGTAAAATTCGCCGATCAGCTGCATGTGGATAGGCAGCCGACGGGGTTAACATGGCCACGTTCACATCAGAATTTCTGTCGACTTTTCGTTTCGAGCACGTCAAAAGCGAAGGGCAATTCACACAGATACACCCAGAGAGGGGTGGGGGGAGTGGGAGGGGGAGGCAGTCAGATGACGCTCCTGCAGTGGATGACCCGGCGTGGGGCACTGGTTATTAACGTCACATTGTTACATGACGAGAAGCCGCAGGGGCTGCTTTTAGCTCCCGTAATGAAACAAAAGATCGGTAAAGAAATATTAATCTTCGAGCGCAGTGGCGTGCAGTACGCGACGGTCAGTGGCGTGCAGCATACAAATGGGGTTCCACACTTGCCTACCCATAACAGTGGCATTCGGAATGACCCTGCCTCGGTATCCTTCCTTGTAGAGTCGTGTAGACTGATCAAACTGCGTCCAACTTACTACGAAGAAAGATGTCACTCCAACAGCCGAAGATAACACAGCGTGTCGAAACAGAGAAGACGCCATATATCGAGATTACGCTCTTCTGGGATGATACCGTGCAGTCTGGTAGATAAGTAACAACGTTTCGAATGGCCCCATCTCAATCTTTAGGGTATGTCTCCTACCCTGAAGTTGGAGGCAGCAAATTCCTCCGAAACGTTACGAGTACTATACCGGACTACGCGACGTCCCATCCCAACGCCGCCTTGAGGACCTCAAATCTGAGGAAGCCATTTCGCCCGTCGAGAAGCAAACCGCCTCCACCCCTTCCAGCAAACTCCAAAGGCGAGGCTAACAAACGAACTGAGGAAGGCCATGGCAGCCAAGACACAAGCTGCTATTCCATGCAGGCGTATGAAGGATATGGGAGGTCAGGTCCACATATTCATAAGCTCCTTCGTTCTAGAGAGTCACACTACAACTATAGCCTTCACCCCAGCTGGAGATAGGTGGGCTCTACAAGGAAGAGGAACACTGTACTGCCCTTGCAGGGAGTCAAACTGCGGTCCCCAACTAACCTGAAACTCCGCGGGAAGCGAACGCTCGCCACAGAGATGCGGGACATTCTCCAAAGAACGGGAAATTGAGAGAATAAGAGTGGCAGGCCTGTGAGCTCGCCACAGCCAAATCTAATTTCTCTGGGAAAAGGGTGGGGCGCTGCGTGCGTTACTAAACAAACAATAGAGAATCGCAGGGCGTACACAAGTCCCAGGGACTGAAATTTCATCAGCTACCGTCTCCCTTTTTCCTCATCTAATTTTCCCCAAACCAGTTTTATTTTTCCAAGGGAAATCTGAATTTATAGCCGTATATACATGTTTCTGCCACTCAAATGTCGCGTCGATAACCCGCGCGCAGTAATTAAATGTACAAAGAAAATTAGCAGGCGGCGCCCGTACCCTTTTTGGAAGCCGTGCGATCTGTCGGCGTTTCTAGAATCTGTCCACGGCTTCCTGCGTCAGCAGCGTCCCCCCCCCCTCCTGTCATCCGCTCTCAAGTCCAAGTTCGTCCGACTGACTGACTGACTGACCCCAGGGACCTGGGCCCTTCTTGAGAAGCCGCCAGTTGTGCAGCTACTCAACAATTTCCCAGCATTTTATGGAACCCGAAGGTTCACTTTCGTGTTCACAAGAGCCCTCCACTGAGCCAGAACAATCCAGTCCATACCACCGCATTTTAAGATCCATTTTAATATTATCCACCCACCTGCGTCTTGGTCTTCATAGTGGTCTCTTTCCTTCTCGTTTTCCCACCACTATCCTATACGCATTCCTCTTCGCCACAAGTCGTGCTACATGCCCTGCCCACCTCATCCTCTTTGACTTGATCATTCTAATTATACTTGGAGAAGAGTATAAGTTATGAAGCTCCTCATTATGCAGTTTTCTCCTGTCACTTCATCTCTCTACGGTCCAAATATTCTCCTCAACACCCTGTTCTCAAATACCCTCAGTCTATGTTGCTCCCTTAATGTCAGAGACCAAGTTTCACACCCATACAGAACCACAGGCAAAATTATAGTTCTGTATATTCTAATGTTTATGTTTTTAGACAGCAGACGAGAATACAAAAGCCTCTGGACTGAATGCTAGCAAGAATTACCTGAATTCAGATTTTGATTTGTTATTGTCCCCAAATATGTGAACTGTGCCACATTTTCAAAACCAATCTATTTGTCACGATTTTGCCCTGCATTCTGGTGATGAGACAGTAACATATACTGAGTTTTTTCTGTGTTTACTTCTAGACAAAACTCCTTACTTGCATCGGTAAAAAAAAAAAAAAAATTAAATTTGGTACCTACCTCACAGTAAACACACGGCGTCTCCACTACAAAGACCAACCGGTTAACGCCTTCTAGGGAAACAACAACTAGTTATTGTGTGAATCACGCGAAACATACAAACACACTGTGTGGGCAAAACGAAATTTTTCTTTAATGTTTAAACAGGTAGCATATGCAGTAAACCCTTGCCAATCCGGATTAATGAAGCAAAAATCGCCGCAAAACAAAAAAAAATAGAAAAAACAAACAATGATACAGGCAATGCTGATGAAAATAAATACAAAAGTATCACTGCAGCAATTTGTTCCTCTGTCAGAAGCTGAAATCCAGGGCACCTTGATCCAGCTGAAGCCAATCTTGGGTATATTTGCTTGCGCGGTTTCAGCGCAGTCTGAAAGTCCTCTCGCTCCTAAACCCCATGTGTCTTTTTAAAGTATGTACTCAACTGTGAAGAGAACTTTTCATTTTTCATGTTTCGATTCGGATTATCCGACATCCGGATTAGAGTGGGTTTAATGATTAATATACGTAAAGGGATAAACAAATGTTCTAGTCATGCATAAGTCGGCGCACTATCGCTTCCTGCAGCCTATAGCCCGGACAAAGTTGCGGCCCAATTTAAAGGCCGAGGATGTGATACTGTGCTGCGTAGTCAGGGCTATCGCACGTCTCAGGGAGGCGGTGACTAATCTGTATGAAGCAATGGTGGAATGTTGATAATATGGGAAAACAATGAACACTGCGGTACCGCCTCGCCCATCGCGAATCTCACACGACGTCATCCGGCACGGAAACCCGCGACGGAGACCAGCGTCTTGAGTTGTGATCATCTGGCTACGTCGTTATGAGAAATCGCTGCTTGTTTGCTGTGAGGCTTGACCAAACGGAAGCCGTGTTGTGCTTAGACTGCGGAAAAATGGCGCTTGAAGCGTAGCAGAGCCTCGTACAAAAAAAAACAGATTGAATGCAATTATCGTAAGCAAGGCACGCCCGGACTATACAGAGTGTCCTGCAAAGTTCGCCGCTTTGCATCTCGAGACCGAGACCCGCCTGCCTCGCGTGAACTTCCCCGGGCACGCTGTATCGGGCCGCGTCACGCCGTAACGCGATAATCAAGCCGGCCCATCAATCTCTACACAACGGGTCTGACGCATGAACGGATCGGAATTCTAGCCCGAGCCAGCGCCTCTCAACGAGTCTCGAAACAAGGACCAGGGGAAGGATGAGAATTTACCTGCCCCGCTGCCACTGCTGGCGTCCAATCCCCCCGATGGTGGACGGCGGGTCCCTGAGGGCGAAGCTCTTAGCGTAGTGACCGAGATGAACCTCCTTAAAGTTGAAAGCAGGCCTGGCCTCCTTCGGGTAGCTCGCGTAGAATCGAACCCAGGAGACGTAGGCTAGAATGAGATATTGAGATGTCACTTCCCAACAGGTTACAACAGTGAGCAGCGATATTTATGGACGGGGGCTGGACAGACGCGCTGTTTCCTTGCGACCTGTTCGCGCTTATGATTTCTGTGATTTATTCGGAGCCCTTCATGTAATAAACCGCCGGGGTCTGTCGACAAGACAAACAGTGGACATCGATAAGCCTCCCCACTCCACAGTGCGAGACTTTATCGATAGTAGGGCGTCGGTGCAGTTCGCGCGTCGGCCATCATTTGTTTCTGGTAAACGAGGTGTGACTTTTTTTAGGGCGATGTTTGTTGACAGGTCCGGAGTGCAGATCGCTGTCCGGTCCGGTCCGGCGCGGCCTCCCCCAACATTGGAAATCGAAGCGCGCGGCGCGTGGAGGAGGGGGAATACAAACACTGCAAGGGTCCAGAGACCGTTTCTTCACAGAAATTTTATTCAACCAAAAAACGCGTCTGCCCACAGGATTTGTAGCTGAAATGAAGAGAAAGGCCAACCCCAAGAGCCCGCCATTCTGCTGTCCGTCCACACGTTTCATCTCCCACGTTTCTCAATTTCAATTTATGAATCTGGCAAATGCAATTCTGATTCGTACCTCGTGTCCTCATAAGCCACCCTTACATGAAGCTCACATACACCCACATTTGTTACAAAAGAAAAAATCCGATCGTCCAGATCTGTCGGAAATAAGTGAGACTCTGATGAACATGGCGTGCGGGCAGGCGGGTTCCGAACATCCTCACCCTGACTTCCGTGACTTCCCTCAGGTCCTAGTACCTCAAAGTTGGTCACGACCGCTTCCCTTCGATCCTTTCCAATTCATTAATCACTAGTCACACTACCATTCGACGCCGTACAGTCTTTAAATAAACCATTCATTCATTCATCAGTGACTCTACAGCCCTTCCTTTGGTGCTGGCCGCTTTTTCAGTTTCGTAATCCTTCAGTAGAACCCCTTGGACGGGGTATCATCCCGTCTCAAGTCCGCTACTTACAAACAGGACAGCTTAAACACAGAATAAACGCATGCAGATATCCACACCTCGAGTGGGATTCGAACCCACGACCCCAGCGTTCGAGATGGAGAAGAAGTTTCATGGCCACAAAACGCGCGGCCAGCGTGACCGGCTAAATAAACAGTTATATACGTAGTTGGTTGAGGCACTATGCTACAAGCAGGAAGGTCGCGAGTTTAAGTCCCGATGAGGTTATTGGATTTGTTTCAATTGACCTAAACCTTCCAGCCGCAATGTGACCCTGTGGTCGACTCAGTCTCTAACAGAAATGAGTACCAGGAATATTCTTGGGGGTAAAGGGCGGCCGGCGCGTAGGGCTGACAACCTTACCGCCATCTGTGAGCCGACTGTCTAGAAAATGTGGGAACCTCAACGTCTCACAACCCTGTGGGCCTTCACGTCCTGTTACAGGGATAGCTTTACTATTCCCTTTTTTTTTTACTTATACATTAAATTAACGACAAATCAAGTGTGCCACATAGCAAAAATAAAAGGACGTAAGATATATATATATATATTACATGCATCCTATACAGGTGACCCTTTCTGTAGTTTCAAAACTTGCGTTAGTGTAATCTGAAATAAAGAAAATCCCCGTGGTTTTGCAACGGCGCGAAGCTTAACTGGCAGCAAGCTGCATCACATTAGAATGAGTACCCGCAAATAAACTAAGGGCACACCTACAGACGGGTTTGCACTGGGAATCGCATTCACTGGACTATTACAGAACGTAACTACAAATAGCTACGGGTCACACAGTTACATACTCCAAAGATAACTGTAACCACAGCACACATAAAGTCTTCTCACTATGCTGTCTTCACCAGTCGTTGTCTGGTGATGGACCCTAGCAATGTTCTCTGCTTCCGTGCTCATGTTCTTGCTGGCTGGCGGCTGTCACACAACTAACTCAATGTTCCAACTGTCGACTCCGGCTGACTGGATGTTAAATTGCTGCTGGCCCTCGCCAGTACAGTGATTCTTGGTTTCGAGTCCAATGGGCCTCATGACCGTATTTTGCTGTGTGACGGCTCTGGGAGCCTCAACTAACTGTCCAGCTTAGAACATCTCGCCACGGACCGCGCAGAAAACACCGTTCCTGTTGCTGTTTCCAATTGTTGCCATGCAAAGATGTTCGTTTGCGAAGCTGTTACTCAGTAACGGCTGTTGTATGTTTGCTTATCGCGTGGTCGTTGCCCAGCAACGGGTATACATGCCACAATATTAATAAGGCAACGGGGATGCTGTGGCGTGGAGACACAGCTCTTCACTTCCGTGGGCTCCTGACATGTCTGAATTAAAGGTCTGACCACTGCGCGGCCCGGTGACATGTCTCAGTGACGGGTCTGACCACTGCGCTGCCCGCTGACATGTCTCAGTGACCGGTCTGACCACTGTGCGGCGTGGTGACATGTCTCAGTGACTGGTCTGACCACTGCGCGGCCCGGCGACATGTCTCAGTGACGGGTCTGACACCTGCGCGGCCTGGTGACATGTCTCAGTGACCGGTCTGACCACTGCGCGGCCCGGTGACATGTCTCAGTGACCGGTCTGACCACTGCGCTGCCCGCTGACATGTCTCAGTGACCGGTCTGACCACTGTGCGGCGTGGTGACATGTCTCAGTGACTGGTCTGACCACTGCGCGGCCCGGCGACATGTCTCAGTGACGGGTCTGACACCTGCGCGGCCTGGTGACATGTCTCAGTGACCGGTCTGACCACTGCGCTGCCCGCTGACATGTCTCAGTGACCGGTCTGACCACTGCGCGGCCCGCTGACATGTCTCAGTGACCGGTCTGACCACTGCGCGGCCCGGTGACATGTCTCAGTGACCGGTCTGACCACTGCGCTGCCTGGTGACATGTCTCAGTGACCGGTCTGACACCTGCGCGGCCTGGTGACATGTCTCAGTGACCGGTCTGACACCTGCGCGGCCTGGTGATATGTCTCAGTGACCGGTCTGACCACTGCGCGGCCCGCTGACATGTCTCAGTGACCGGTCTGACCACTGCGCTGTCCGGTGACCGATCTGACACCTGCGCGGCCTGGTGACAAGTCAGTGACCGGTCTGACCCCTGTGTGGCCAGTGTAGCATGAAACTGAGGGGACTGTACCAGAAACTGATAACAACGGCAGGAGACGAAATACCTGTCAGTGCGACAAATGGGGACGGCCCTTGTCTTCATTACTCGCGCGGCGCCTCAAAAGGCGGACCCTCCGCGCAACAGTGGGACACACAGCAACAGCAACAAAACTTTGTTCTTGTTCTGCCAGGATAACGGCAACAAAGGCAGTTACAGAGCCTCAAATTATTTCGCGTCTCATCAGCGTCATCGCCCGCATAGCCCGCACTAACCGGCGCGTTTAAAGCCACTTCCTGGGATTTGTTCTCTCTCGCATTTGTGTGCGCTGCGAAGCTAAACGCGCGGCGGTTTTACTGTTTAGCAAACAACAGGGTTGTCACAAGTGCGAGCGGCTCTCGGTGGGTGACCTTGGTTCGAGATGATGAGCATTGTCTGTATAGTCTCGACGTAGTGAACTGGGCGCGAGGCTGTACAGCTGGCCCGTCACGAAGTGCTCAGGGCCGAGAGGGACTGGTACCGGACAGCCCTGATGCGCGTAATTGCGGCGGGCAGGTGAATCGCGACCGCATGACTACACAAGGCTGCAGTATAATGAAAAGATGGGCAGTTCAGTTTATCATTGGTTTCCGGTGTGCAGTTAGCAATTTCAATGGCTACTTCCGGCACGCAATGCGGTCACGGCAGGCACACAAAGAGGAGGAAGGAAAGTAACTAACAAACAAACAAACAGAACTGTCTCACGAATTTAAAAAAAAAAAATGTACCAGAGTTAATCTGCGTGCAGTACACTGCAAACTGCTTCGAAGATTGCAGCCTTCTGGTGCTTGAGGCCGTGTAGTCTGGTAGATATACCGAGAAAAAACGGTATCTTTTACTCCGAAAATAAGGCGCGTTGGCCATTCTTCTATCCTGAAGATGGAGACAGTATGTTCCTCCAAAACGCAGGCACGTATCTACAAAACTACACGGTGTCTTGACGCCCATCTGAAATCTTTGCTTCTACTTTGTTCCTTCGTCAACTCGGTGTTTCCCAACAAACGTGCCATGTACCTCGCTCTACTTCATCCAGTACTGGGCTATGGAGATGCTGATCTGAGGATTTCTGTCCTTGCCCGAAACCGAAACCCGGGCGTCCATTACACAATAAAAAAGGCAGTTATCCCTGTAGCAGACCGTCGAGGCCCACAGATGTCGGTGAAGTTGTCAGCCTTAGGCGCCGGCGTCCCTTTACTCCCAGGAAGAGTCCTGGTACACATTTCTGTTAGGGGCTGAGTCGACCCCAGGGCCATAGTGCGGGTTGTTCGACTCCGGAGCCAGTGTGGCTGGGATGATTAGGCCACGTGAAAAATCCAAAGACCTCATCGGGAATCGAACCCGCCACCATCCTGATTGTAGCATAAGTGTCTCAACCAACGTCAGCCGTTGAGAGCGGCTATCAAGCAACGGCTTGTGACTGGGAACACTAGTGTAGTCACGAGTTGTTTAAGAGTCCAATAAATCCCATTACCAATTCAAACGCCGTCTATCATCAATTTTCACGTGATAATATGCTATACTACATTTCAGATTTCCGCACAACGGAGGTTATGCAATGGTGTATTAAAACAGGCCACGACCATTTCCTTCCCAGTAAGTTTATTCTTACACATTCCTATATAACTTATACGTACTAGCTGTACTCACCCTTGCAGGCAAGGTCATGCAACCCTCTATGCTCCAGCACTGCGGTCTCAAAGCGCGCCTGCAGTCCAGTAGCAGCGGTCTCCAGCGACTGGAACAACACAAATTATGAACGGAAACGTAAAGGACCTCTTGCATGAGGCACAGTGTACGTCACACTTACCGGCACTTACCGAATCTCTCTGAGCATCCTGCAGCTTTTTCAAACAGCGATCCATCGTCTCTTCCTGCAACCTGCAACAAAACTTCAAATATCATCTACTGCTCCTTCTCAAACTAACTTCATGCAGTTGTGTAGCTTCTCAAGAACTTCCCAATATTCACGGGTTCACAAGAGCCCTTCACTGGTCCCCATCCTGAGCCAGATCAATCCAGTCCAAACCACCCCATCCTATCTCTCATAGACTCTGAGTTGAGTCGGCTGAAAGTTGGAGTTGTGAGGAGTGAGAAGCTGGTAACGAAGGTCGAGTACAGTTGAAACCGCAGAGGAAGGAGAACATCCGGCGTTGAAAGCCGCTACCAAGCAACGGCTAGTGAAGACAGAATGCTTTATGTGTGCTGTAGTTACAGTGACATTGTGAGTGTATAAGTGAGACTGTCGTAGTTACGAAGGAGTCAATAATAGGTCACAAATGGAAGCAAAAGAAATGTAATGGACATAACATGTTTATCTGTGTGTACCACTGGGTAGCAATGGAAATATCCCAGTTCACCTTCGGCCAAAAAGTTTAAGGGTATGTTTACCGCGCTGTGGGATTCTCAAGGAGTACTGTTAGTCCATTTTCAGAAGCGTGCTGAAGATGTGAAGTTCTGTTGAAGCTTCGGGAAGCAATTCGCAGAAAACGTCCTGGCCAACTGGCAAGAGCGGCACTGCTTATCATGACAATGCCAGACCCATACAGCCCGAGCAACTACAGTGGGAACTTCATGAACATCAGCCCCACAGCGCAGACTTCGTCCCCAATGAGTTCCGTCTATCTGATCCGCTAAAAAACCACCCTGCTGGCAAACGTTTTGCTGATGACGAAGAGGTTGATACGGAGGTGAGGAAGTGGCTGAGACAACAGTGAAAAGACTTCTATGATGCGGGTTTCGACGCACCGGTAAAGCGATGGGACAAGTGTATCAAGTGTTGGTGGAGGATATGTCGAGAAATAAACGTTTCTTTTTCCCAGGCTCGAATATCACATGCTTTTGTTTTATATCCATTTGTGAACCATTTACTGACTTTCCCTCATATCTGCAGTTACGTTCTGTAAGTGTTCAGTAAATTCGATTACCAATCCAAACCTAGACACTCAGTCACGTGACGATATTAAAATCGACGTGAAACAAACAGGACGTGAGAATGCGACGTGGATTCATGGAGCTCAGGATTCGATGAAGCTGTGAACCTATAAGTACAGGGAATATGCTACCTGATTCGTCTGTCCTCTAGCTGTCGGATGAACTGCACTTCACTCGGTGTCAGGAAGAGCAGCGCGGCACCAGCGCTCCCCACTCTGGCAGTGCGCCCCACGCGGTGGACATAGTCTGCGGCAGAGGAGGGTGCTGTGAACTGCACTATCCAGTCCACATGGGGCAGGTCTAGCCCCCTCGCGGCCACGTCCTGCAAACAGAAATCTCTGTCAGCAACCAACTTGTTCTCAAAGTCGCGACCGGCAGTCAGACCATACAAAGCCTTCAATGGTAGCATGTAGGTCCGTTGCTAAATAATGATCTGTATACAAGGGTCGTTGCTAGGTAATGGCTGCAACACATTCTTAACACGCAACAATGGAGCTGTTGGGAGATGTGCTTTCTGTGCTGTACGTGATGAGATGTTACAAGCAGGACAAGTCTAGAGTTTAGTCAGTTGTGAGACAGTCGCCTGCCAGTAAGAACGTTAGCATAGGAAGTAAAGATCGGTGGTGTTGAAAGCCGTTACCAGGCGACAACCGGAGAAGATACAGCAGACTGAGAAAACTTAGTGCGTGCTGGGAGCGTGAATTACTGATATCACTACAGTCACTTATAATTACGATCTGTAAGTGTTCAATAAACCCAATCTATAGTCTCTATAGTGACTCATACACGTGGCATTATTAAACGTTCATAAAATTCATTCAGTCTGTGGCAATCTGTGAAAGGTTCCATTGTCAGGTACATGACGCCGTGGAGACTGCATAAGTGCAACAGCATTTTAGAGTACATATTGCCGTCACCTTCAGGGTCAAAAGATACCAGCGAGAAAGCAGGCAGCAAGCAGAGGAGTGTACTCTTGCTTGAACTTCCCCTTGCTGGTTACAGCGCGGTCGCATTTTATGCGCAACCGCAACGCACTTGCCTGGCTTACTCTTGAACCTCGACGTAACGATATAGCAGACCGCCTGGCATCAAACTGCTGTGAGAACAGCAACTCACATGTAGGCCTATTCAACAATGTTGCCAGTGTGTAGAATTTGAGGTTCTCACAGTGGCTTGCCCTATTCCTGGACTCCGAAATCGAGGCGCTATGTCCCTTTGAAGACAGAACTCTTCTACACTGTCGGTACGAAACACCATTTTAACGTCAAATGATAGGATGGATTAATGAATAACGTGGAAAGAAGCGGTGCCGGTCTAATCTGAGGTATCTACACTATCCAGAAATCTGAGGCCGCGCCATAGCTCAAGCGGTTAGTCGCTGGCTTCCCACCGCGGCGGCCCGGGTTCGAGCCTGTGCCTGGGCAAGTGGGATTTGTGGTGGACAAAGTGGCGCTGGGGCAGGTTTTCTCCGAGAACTTCGGTTTCCCCTGTCAATCTTCATTCCGCCAAATTCTCCATCATAATCACCCGGGTTAGGTACAACAGGCCAATCAGTGGCCGACGTGCAGGATGGCCTAAGCTGGACTCCACCCCCACTAAGGGAATCCAGAAATATACCTGGAGGGACTAAGAAAAACTACGACTTCAGTTCGGAGAGCCGCAGTCCAGGGACAGATTTGATCCCGGGACTTCCAGAATACAAAACATCAGCGCATTTAACCAGGCTTCCACTTGACTGTGACGTAGTAGCCTCACAGCTGGGTACAAAGAATGTAGCACTGTTGTCGGAAAGATATAACGCGCTGACGGAATCTTGTCGCAATCGGTGAACATGCCAAGAGCACTGCCTTCTGGGAGGTGATGCCGTGTGCTCAGTTACATTGTTACCAAAATTTCGAAGGAACGCGGTAGCTCCAACTTCAAGGTAAAAGACGGTTCGATGGGGGGAAGTGGAGTAAAGACAGAGGTAGCATGTAAATCCGAAATGTGGATAACGATCTACCAACTACACCCGTCACGTTTCCTGACCTCGAACATGCAGCGCGGGCCCGACGAGACGATATTTCTCTCCGTAAGAATGGCATGGGACCCTCCACTACCTGTGTGACGCGCTAAGTTGTCTGTACCCGGGGGGCTGCTCCCCACAATGACAGAGGGCTGCTACATTTCTGCGGTTTTCCGGCCTGTGGTGTACCCGCCCCCCCCCCCTTCTCATCCCTCCCATTTTGGTAATTTTCACAAACTTCGTCATCAGCCTCACGCAAGCTCACGTCGCACTTTCCGCTCCCTGTTATTGCGGCGTCCGCCCGACTGGACTAACTGTTCAGAACTTAACGACTAATTCGTAAACAACGTCACGCGTGTCTTAACCTTCCCCATGCCAGGCCTCTATGGCGACAATGTGCACTTTCTCTCGTACGTCTCCATGGTAACAAGAGCTGTTCACAGTTTACATAATAATTACTTCCTGTACGCACTATGCTACAAGTCGGAAGGTCGCGGGTTCGATTTCCAATGAGATCGTTTGATTTTTCAACTGACCTAACCCTTCCCGCCGCACTATGGTCCTGGAGTCGACTCAGCCTCTAACAGAAATGAGTACCAGGAATATTCCTGAAGATAAAGGACACCCGGCGCCTAAGGCTAACCTCACTGCCATCTGTGAGCCGACTGTCTAGGAAACGTGGGAGCCTCAACGTCTCACAATCCTATGGGCCTCCACGGCCTGTTAAAATTTTTTAATATACTTTTCTGATGCTTGTATCTTCCAGCATGTTAATCATTTACTGCTTCAAACTCTCCAACGGTGCGTTTCCTACCATTTTCGCAATAAACTAGATGAAACGATATTTCGTTATATGGCGTTCTGTGTTGTCTGTGCAGTGCGATCTGAGTCTTCATACATTAAATCAATTTCAAGCTTCAAAGGCTCAAGTAAGAGGAAGCGAGTCCCACAGGCAGCTTTACGCTGTGACAATGCTACGTGCCTTGGAAGCCGCACTAGCCCAGCGCAACGCTGCCAGTCCCCAAGCGGTAGGCTCATTCCAGAACGAGAGGTAGTGGCCTATTTGAAATAACTGGTTTCCGCGCCGAGAACTGAAACCGGCACCACCCTAACACTAAGTAGGAGTGCCACCCACTCGAACCCGCGGGGTTCCTTTGCATCATGCAAAGACCGGGAATCTGCGGAGTCGCGGGGCGCGGTCGTGGCCTATTTCAATGTAGAGAGGTACGCGTGATAGTGGGCCCCCGCAGCGCTACACGGGTGTAAATTCGTAATTGGGGGGAGGGGGCGCGGACCGCGGGAGACAGCTTGATGTGTGGGGCAGAGGAGAGGTCTGGACAGACAAACCGATCGGGGTAATGTCTCAGCGGGACAGCAAGCACGCGACAGGGCTGCCAACACGCGGCGATCAACAGACAGACCTCTCCGCGAACACGGCAGCCACTTTGGACACCCTTGCAGCAATTTAGAATTACAAACAGTGGGGTGCAGGAATTTCTGAGGCACAACTGTCTGGTAAAAGCTCAATTATTTTAGGCAGGAATCAGATCCCACTGCGCTGCCTCCATCGCATTCACGTGGCGCCGTCCGCATATACACGCAGAACAGCTAACGGATGAACCTAGTTCACAATGACCCGAAGGTTGTCGCGAGTTTCTCAATGGCCGCACACTACAGGAATGACACCTCTGCTAGAAGAAACAGAACCTCCCCCTGCTGGGGATCAGCACTTCAATGTTCCATCCACAGAAAACACATGTTTCTTGGGCTATTTACTTACTTACTTCTTTATTTGTAGTTTAGAACGTTGTCACTAGCTCACAGCATAAAACCACTAGCAACAAAATTAACCCCAAATCAGCACGACACGTCACAAGAGCAATACCAACGGGCAGACAACTACACACAATTCCATTTTGTGCCGTAGAACACTACAGAAATATCAGTTATTGTAAAAGTGCTCAACTGGACACAATTCTGAAAAACAAAGTTTGCTAAAATACGCTACCACGAACTGAGTAAAAGGAACGCTTCTGCCTTCTGGGATATAACGTGTGTAGCCCGTTGAAAGCTAACAGACGTTTCGGAGGAACATGTCGCCTCCATCATTAGGGTAGAAGAATAAGCCAAGCAAGAAACCTGCCTGAAACTCGTCTTGTTGTTCGGCCCTGATGAGAGGCGACACCATCCTCCGAAACGTCGGTCAACTTTCAACAAATTACATTGCGTTGTATCCCCAGAAGACAGAACTCTTCATAATCAAACGTATGTGAGAACCTCAAATCCTTAATAAAAGGAATTCTCATGTTATGTAAGGTTTATATTATGCTTTATTGCTTTTACATAACGATTTTCTATGCAAAACAACAAGCCCATTTTTTTAAAACATGGCATGCAACGAACACATTTACTGAGAAAAATGGATGTTATTGTGACCTCTCACATTTTAACAATTATAACTGGGAACACTAAACAAGAAATAAAAATCTAACATGTTTATTTTCGAAATACGTAAGGAATAAATTAATTTATCAAGCAGTGCCTTACTTCATGAAGCAGTGCCTTCCCATACGAAAGGCAAATAAACACACGCCTCGCAGCCAGCCATGCCGTGCCCAAATTTAACCTGTTCAGTTGCAATTCCCTGCAGCTCAACAATTGCGCACTTCCGGTGAAACCCACATTTCACTGTTAACTGCTTGCTTTTAGCTCTCCATTCGACCACACTGCACTATATTTTTAAAATATTCAACAACATCTTGACGTTCCTATGCGACCAAACAGAAGAGAGACTCAAACACCTGACCTACGGCCACAATAGAGATATCGTATTGCGATTTAATTCGATATTTCTATTCCCACTGAATTTATACGTGACAACTACCAAATAATGCAGTAGCGGTGAGAGACATTCATAATTAAAACTTCTATACAGACACACAAGAATCAAAAGATATTCCTTCACTTACAACGCTGAGTTTGAAAAAAAAATAGAGCATCGAAAAATCGATCGAAGGTTCTACTTAATACATCAACTGATACTCAGAATTCTGATGACGTTTTTGATTTAACTGGCAATATCTTCTACAAGTGTCACTGACTGTATGGCGTGTAATTTTAAGCTTGAAGAAAGCAGTCTTCTGAGATGTGGCGCCGTGTAGCTATTGTGTTAACCGACGTTTCGGAGGAACGTATCGCCTCCATCTTCAGACTGTTGCACCTGCTCACGCTGGTTCGCTCGCGGATTTCTTGTGTTCTACCCTGAAGATGAAGGCGATACGTTCCTCCGAAACATCAGTTAACACAACAGCTACACGGCGCCACATCGCAGAAGACTGCTTTCTTCTTAGTCACCGCCGTGAAAACCTCAAATCTTACACAATTTTAAATTTATTTACATTCGATTTCCTACTTAGCCAAGAGTAAATGTTTAATATGTCACATTGAGGGCCACAAGCAGCGGCCAGCAGAGGAGACGCATGTCTGGAGACAAGGCAAACGTGAGCTTCACCAATGTTATGGAGTTCACGGGGAATGGTACTCCTCCAGGCACTCTGCAACTGGTCAGCTTCACTGGCCGGCCGCCTTATCCCATGGATAGGAGACTGAATATTTCATTGCGTATGTATTTGTCAGTGGCTCGGATTGCAGGCTACGGCGCCAGAATTCATGGCAGATATGCGGTTCTGCTTGCGCATTCGTCTGGCATGTTCCGTCCCTCTACCCTGATTACTGCGCAGTCGTCACAAAAGTTCCCACCTGAGCTATGCCCCTGCAGCTTCATACTTCCCACTCTTACAAGAATATATTTATTTTACACAGGTACCGGTCCCCACCTGGGTTACAGGTCCTCTCCTTGCTAATATTACAGCGTACAGCAGGCCGAAGTTTTTAAGTAGTCGCAAGAGATGTCTCTCCTCCACAGCGTCCAGACCTACTCTGGCGCCGACCCACACTCCTACACAGCGGGTACCGGGTGCTGTAACCCTGAGGGTAAAGCGGCCGAGGCGTGAAGCTGACCACTCGCCTCTATCTAGCGCAGTGGTCAAGAATGGTGGAGCTTTACTTCCACTCCCTCATACGTCTTCATGTCAAGATGCTTGACACCTTTACCTCCACCTTATAACTTAGTCATCTACAGCGACGCCATCTGCTGGAAATGAGAACACAACACAACACGTACAGGAAGAGTAAGGGTGAAATCTTGCAATTCGAGTTACTCATTCGATTAAAAACAAACGACGGTTCATATCGCTCAGGAAATCTCCGCCAAAGCAGCACCTGCACATCGCTTCAACAGCCTCGACTACCGTGCCTACTGGCATTACAGGGGAGCTAGGCAACAGGTGTACAGTTTCATCCATCTGCAGGCATCTTCCCTGCGGCTCCAGCAATGACACTGGCGCCCGCCTCCACGCCCCCTCGTAATATCAGTTATTGCCTCCGCATCAAAACCCCATTTTGTGAAGATCTCTCCCCGCAGACGTTGTCCTCAGGCGCTCCAGGCAAATGCTGCCAAGCGCCTCAAATTAAGTGAGATCTGGGGTTCCCACGGCGGCGAATCTAACCATTACTGTTTTCTCGGGCATGACGCCGTGTAGTCTCGTAGACATATATACTAACGTTTCGGACGACCCTGCCTCCACGTTCTACCCTCAAGGCAGAGACAATAAGTTCATCCGAAATGCTGTTAACTTTGTACCAAGCCATATCCAGAGGACAGTACTGTACATGCCCCAAATATGGCCACAACCGCTTCGTTTACATCTTCCCCGCCTCAGTGTCACTTGTATGTGTGACTCTCGACGGGGTTTTGGAGTGGGTTTATTGACCATTTTAACGTGAGTACACTTAATTATAGTGCCATCGCCAATTTCCACGCTTTACAAATCACTACAGCACACATTATGTCTTCTTAGTCTGCTGTGTCTTCCCCAGTCATTCCTTGGTAACGGCTTCAACAGTGGTGATTCTTCAACTGCACCGACCAAGCCTTCTCTTCACAAATTCCCTTACAAATGACTGTTAGAACTGACTAACTTTTAAACTTGTCTCGGTTATAACACCTCGGAATGGACCGCGTAGAAAACACTGTTCACTGTTGCACCCCAATCGTTTCTGTGAGAACGTACCTGTTTGCGAAGGCGTTACCCAGCAACGGCTGCGTATACTTGCTTATTAAGAATCTGTTCCTTAGCAACGATGTTGTTTCGAGGCCATTACCCAGTAACGGGTCTACCCGCAACATTACGTTTCACAGTCATTCTATTATCTGGGATGTGACGCCGTGTAGTTCACCCCTTGGCTGTCAGCAGTTCACGCTGTATACGTAGCAGTGAATCACAGAAAGACTGGTGAATAATGAGTTAGAAAGAATACTGTCAGTGTTTGCCTGGAGGGACAGAAGAAAACCGCGACAGCCGGCCGTCGAGCCGAGATGCCCATTCGATCGCGAGGTTTCAGTCGCTGAACTGTTCAATGTTCAGAGGGTGGCTATGCAGCCTGAACGCCTCCGGATGTTCGGTCTCTGAACTGTCCAATGTTCAGAACGTGGCTATGTAGCCTGGATGCCTCTGGACGTCCGGTCGCTGAACTGTTCGATGTTCAGAGGGTGGCTACGCAGCCTGAACGCCTCCGGATGTTCGGTCTCTGAACTGTCCAATGTTCAGAGCGTGGTTATGCAGCCTGAACGCCTCCGGATGCTCAGTCGCTGAACTGTTCAATGTTCAGAGGGTGGCTATGCAGCCTGAACGCTTCTGACCATTCGAACAGACTAGTTTCAGTAATTTTCTGAACGCGTTTTGATAATGCCCTAGAATGACTCCTGGCTGTGAAATCTCTTCACCATCTCTATGTCTATACTGGAGTGCAGCTACACGCCCTCTATACACCTGCAGAGTGTAGTGCTTAGGAACTTTAATGACAGATGTAGGCAAACAGTTCACAAAGCCTGCGGCCTGAACCTGTAGGCCAGACAGGAAATGTGCAGACATAAACTCAATACAGTTCTCTGTTTATAAGAGCATGGTGGACCTCAAGTCATGGAATAAGGTGCAGGCAAAGCCGCCCTGTGTCTATGCACCATGTGATCAATGTGTACAGCAGCATTCTCATCATCAGCTGGGTCCTACAGATGCCAACAGTATAATGTTACTTCAGACCCGTGTTCAGCAGTCCTGTACATGTTGCTGTTTACTGGTGTGCTGATGGCTACAGAACAGTATAAACCCTATATTGACAAACCAACACGTCTCAGTGAACGCTTTAATCAGGGCCACAAGTGTGACCTCATGCACATTGTTTTAGTGATTGCTAGTTTATTTAAAAACAGTGTCAGGAATGCCCTGCGTAAGATTTCACAACACGCTGTTCCACTTTACCATGAGTTCTCAGCCTCCAACTCAACCCTCATACTGGAGGACCACCTCTCTTCAGGTGCCCTAGACTGCTTCAAGGGTAGGGTCTATGGCAAGTTGCTGTGAACATGATAATGTACCTTCAGGTTCCATAAAAGTTTAGACATTCTTCACTGGCTGAACGCATAAGCCTGCACTGACAGAGGTCTCTGTATACATTAGAATACAGTGAACAATATGTATAGTACATATGGTGTACATTTGCTATATAACTCCTTGGTCCACAGTGTGAAAGTTAACATCAAATCAGAACGACCAACCCCTCCTGTCATCGAAGTGGTGGCCCCATGCCAAAGACTGCGGAGAGAAGCGAACAAAAATGCGGTCATGGGTCCCCATGGGGCCCAACACCAGGAGTAAACATGCTGGCACTGCCTGCTTCATTGTGAAGTGGGGATGTCATGACTCCTTGGCCACCCACAGGGGGGTCTCACATGGGGCCACTGTTCCATAAAAGACAAAGGTTCCTGTCCTTAATAAAGCACCAGGGAGTGAAGATGCAACTCCACATATTTTTAATCTGAGCACCAGATGGCAGCCTCATGCCCTGGCCACATTAGCCCCTAGTACCTGTTGGTTAGGAGGCTGTGTGGCTCTCAGAGCTGCTCCAGATGTTGTGTTGCCCCTGCTCAGAATCCACCCCAGGTTCCTGCCCGTACCCTAGCTGCTATACCAACAGAGCCAACTCAGCTCAGGACAGTTTCAGTGTCACCATGGCAACTGAACACAAAATGTTACCCTTCATTTTACATGCCACAATACTGATGAAAGATATATGAATGCAAAAATTGTCTTCCATGGCACAGTCTGCACATCAAAATTGCCACACTTACTCGCAAATGTGGCCACACAGGTGTAACTAGTGACACAGACACACACTCGGTAGCATACCAATGTTTCTGAGGTCTGTGTGCTGGATAAGGGTTTCGGTGCCCCTAAACAATTATACCACACCCCCTTATCCCAGCTAATACTGATCACCCACACAACCGTTATCAATAATTTCAACTGTCAAAAACTGTTTTAATAATTTTGTTTAACAAAGATCACAATGACCTGGAAATACAAAGTGGTGTAATTAATATTATTAGGTGCACGTGTAATTACAGCAAGAAGGGACAGAGGCATGGGTGCCAGCAGGGGTGGGGGATAGAACAGGCATCTGCCCCCAAACCTCCTGAATTTTTGTGAAGAAATCAAACTGAAGAGAAAAAGAAAATATACTATAAATTAATATTAAAAATTAAAAGTATTTTTAAAAATGTATCTCTCTCTGGGATATTCCAAGGCTATCAACAGAATTAGCCTTCAGTGGCTGAAACATATGTTTGTATGAAAATTTTCTGCTTCTATGAATAAACTGACCGAGTTTTACAAAGCTTGGTATGAATGTTATGCCATTAGAGGCCGTGTCAGGATTAGTTTTTTATTCCCTACAATCAGTAAGAACAACGTGCCAGACCCTCAAACATTTGAGGTGGAAGCTATATTAGTGATACTTCTTCATGTGTGGTGCCCATATGGTGCATGGTAATGGGTGTTCAAAAATGTGCAACTTCGGTGGAAATAATTTTTCTGCACAATGCAAAATAACCACACAACAACCAAGTGAAAATTCTCATTAGGGTTCGGTTTGATGGCAATAACAAACAAACCACTAAGGCTAGGAATGTGAAATCTGGTATGGAAATACTCATATATAAAAAATATACATACACATTATGAATGAAATATTGGTTGTGGGCCAACAAACATGAACACTGATGGTACAGAACTTTAAGGTTATGTCTATGAAACTTCATATACAAAGAACTCGAACTCAAGGAATAAGTTCTTCAGAAAAATAAAATAAAATGATTTTGATACATAGCAACAGACCTGTAGGATTATAAACTTGTGCAACAGGAAGGAGACTTTGTGAATTGTGCTTGCAGTTTCTTTCAATGTCAATATCATTACCTCTCATTTAAATTGTGGCCTAAACTCTATGCCACTGGGAGATCCAAAATCCCCTCTTTTAGAATGACAACATTTTAACTGCTTCTTCTTTAATCCTCTTAAGTCTAAATATCATCCTACAGGCCATAAAAATTGTACTGAAATACAGCAATTGTACTCACTGTGCAGAGGAGAACCCCTGAGTCAGCGGCTCGAAACGTCTTAAACACATCCGTTCGTTCCTAGAACAGACACATACTAATGTCACTACATGTATGGCACTGTAAACAGTCTGCAAGCCTCTCATCCTGCTGAACGTACCTTCTGGGTCATGTTGCCATGCAGTTTGAAAAACTCAACATTCACTTGCGCAGACCCACCCAACACTCGCGCCAGCAGCTCAGTGTGGAAGTCGACCATGTCCTGTGTTGCACAGAATATCAGCATCTTGCGCTTATCGCTCATCTCACATTTCCAGATGACGAAGGCTGATAATGTCACCAGTCGAAGTTTGGCTGGTGTTACAACATAGAATTGGGTCAGGCTCTGTGGGATCACCAGATGACTCACTAGGGACTCGTCGCAGGCAGCGTCGATAAACACTGGAGACTGCAATGCCAAACCTGCGAGCTTCTTCACAGAACTTGTCAACGTTGCAGAGAGCAGCACTGTCTGCCGATCGCCCTGCCGCTGCAAATCAAGTGTCTTGATGAAGCTGAAATGTAAACTCAAGTGTCAGAGTCACCTCCTGGTATGACTGCATAATCACCACAACATAGCCGCAACTATATACACACCTGGCAACGTCCTTCTCGTAACCCATGTCAAGCAACCTGTCTGCTTCGTCCACAACAAGCCAGCCAACCTTGTCGAACTGCAGTGACTTTGTGTGTTGAACATGGTCCAAAAGGCGTCCAGGTGTGCCAACTAACACTGTGATACCTTTCCTCAGGCGAGCTTTCTCTGCTTTACGCTTTTCCCCACCAACAAGGTATCCAGGCACAAGCCATGTGAATGGCTTCCAACAAACCAAACATATAAGTTACCCTACCTCGGTCATATCAACCAATAATAACATCTATTTAAAAATTATGGCACAGAATAACTAACAATGCATTCCTTCAACATATTCCTAACCATAAGCACTTACCTTGACCAGTTTGACAAACCACTCATATGTCTGCAGTGCTAGCTCCCTCGTTGGTACCACCACAACCGCCTGAACTCCATCTGCCCTTGATATTTTGGGTCTCACCACCTGCAAAGCCTCCACAATTGGCAGTGCATATGCCAATGTTTTGCCACTTCCCGTCTGTGACCTGATCAAAGCATCTTTTCCCGACAGTACCACAGGTAGAGCCTTCTCCTGAACGGTCGTTAGCTTGTGCAAGCCCAGGTTCAGGTCCAGGTTTGATATCTGTGACAGAGCACGCTTGTGACTACATCCACCCTACACTTTGACAAGCCTGATATTTTCTTTTACCCGCTTATAGGACTGTTTAGCACAGGAGCAAGACACAAATCTCAATTTTGCAATAAGTATGAACTTGCTCCCTTGTCCTACAGGAAGCATATAGACAGAGGCTGTCTGAGAACAGGACCCAGGTGGAAACGCTTGATGCTAGAGAAAACTTCATAATGAGGAAAATCAACATTTGTATTCTTAATGTTATATTTTAGCGTCCTGTTGCACTGATTTATGTCCATGATTTATTCCAGCCGTCTTACAGTGCATACACTCATCCACTTCACTCTTCACTCCTGCACTACATGTTTCGGCACAAAGGTGCCATCTTCAGGTGCTTTTCGATTTACGTTAAACTACTTCACTGCATGCCTTGCTTTTTTCATACTAAAATAACTAAAATATATGTTCATCATATATATTGATAAATATTAAATATTAAAAATATTAAAACTGTTCAGGATTTTTTATCCCTACGTCGCATCTCAATACGCGAGTCACACCTATCCTCTTCTATCGGAGCACTCTTCCTACTTTCGTGTGTGTATTGTGCTTTGTGTTGTGTCTTGCTCCTGTGACTGCGTGTGTTATACTGCTGGGCCTGTTGGGTATGTGTGTGCAAGGCATGCAGTGAAGTAGTTTAACGTGAATCAAAAAGCACCTGAAGATGGCACCTTTGTGCCGAAACATGTAGTGCAGGAGTGAAGAGTGAAGTGGATGAGTGTATGCACTGTAAGACGGCTGGAATAAATCATGGACATTTGTATTCTTTGCAAAATATAATCAGGACAACCAACTTAAAGGGGGTGAGAGGGGTTGGGCATGAAGCAAACACAGAATACTTAGGAAAAACATACACAACTTTTGGCCAAAAAGCCCAAAAGAGAGAGGGGCCATTTCAAGACCTAGGTATACATGGGAGGCTAATATAAAACAGATGCACTAGAAGATGGTGAAATAAATCATGGACTTAAATCAGTGCAACAGGACGCTAAAATATAATATTATAAAACAGATATTCAAGAAACAGGATGCAAGGGTGGGGACTGTACTTGCTTGGCTGAGGTTAGGGACCAGCAGTGGACTATTGCAAACAGTGCTGAACCTTTGGATTCCATGTGGGCAGAAGCGAATTTCTTGATCAACCATGTGACTGTTAGGTTCTCAAGAAGTGCTCTGCTCCATGGACTTTGATTTTTACATATAGGTCTAATTTAATCCTGATGTCTACACACACACACACACACACACAAATACCTTTCAAGTCCACTGACAGATTCTGATTAAATTAAATTTAAAGCACTTCTGATACATAAATGTTACCTACCATATGTCACTTTCATTAAGTTTGATTCATTTTTCATGAGAGCCTAATTATATTTTTGGGTAAAAGTTGCTAAGCATTGACCTGAAGGAAAAATGTCTTGCTGAAACAGATCACATTACAACACCTACACAAAATCCAGGATTCTGAAGACAACACTAGTATAACACGTGCACAGCCATGACTCCAGAAATACAACTTAATCAAGTTCACTCATCTAGTCTCACAGGAAGCTTCTCATAAAGATACTTATACACGATACCAGAAGCACCCATTCTTTGACTAGGATATGGTCATGCCACAGCTCAAGTGGTTAGTCACTGGATTCCCACCGTGACAGCCCGGGTTTGATCCCGGGTCTGGTCAAATGGGATTTGTGGTAGACAAAGTGGTGCTGGGGCAGGTTTTCTCCAAGTACTTCAGTTTCCCCTGACAATCTTCATTCCACCAAATTCTCCATCATCATAATCATCCAGGGCAGGTACAATAGGCCAATCAGTGGCTGACGTGCCGAGTGAACCCAGGTGGAGTCCAACCCCCACTAAGTGAATTTACATTTTTTTTAAATTGCTTAGGATATGGTTCCTCTCCTTGTCAGTGCCACAATATACGAGTATAGTAGCTAAAGCTACAAAGAAGGCACAATACTCAAATTAAGAAACTGCAATAATTAGAAAGAAAGTCTGGGAATGAGGGTTCGAATGATATCCAAAAACACTACCACAACACTTGCACATCGCTTGCCGTTCATACTGGCATGACTAGGCAGTGAATTTCAGAGTATCTTTGGGTGTTCTCAGTTAGAGCCCTGGCAGGAAACAGGAATCACAACAGTTACATCTTTTACATATTAGATTAGAATGTTAAGATGAAAGAACACAAGCAGTACATTTTCTAATTCTATCTCTGCACCTCACAGTAGATTTTTCACCTGTGGTGACTAGGTGACTAAGGGATAATGTTTCCACCATATCCTTTCTTCATCAACAATTTTATGCAATTCAGTTTTTAACTGACTATTGTGTGATGTCTGTACATTTTAAGATACAAGATTTCTCCACCTCTTCAAATCCCAGCTCTCTCTACAGAATTGTACTTTCAGAATGCAATAAAGCAGACCACTCACCATGAAGGGATGTATTGGCAGGTCTCTGAAATTCTGTGAAGAGAAGACAGGCTCTGATACTGGCTTCACGACATGGTGAGCAAATACAGGGATGTCTGGATTGTTTACAAACAGTGAGGAAATGCAGCCTTGTGGCTTGCAATCTGGGCCCTCTTCAGCTGTTTCTTCAGTTACAGACTGCTCCTGCCTCTCTGAAGTGACAGCAGGCTCCACGTGCCTCCTCCTCTTCCTCTTCTCTCCCTGTTAGTTTCCCGTTCATCAGAAATAAATCCTCAACTCAACACTGTCATACTGAAGGGTGATAAGAATATTAAACAACTTAACTTACTTATTTACTCATGGAGCTGAACCCTTCTGGAGGAGCCGCCAATTCTGCAGCTACTCAAGAATTTCCCAGCATTCTATGGAAACCGAAGGTTCATTACCATGTTCACAAGAGCCCTCCACTGGTCCCTATCCTGGGCCAGATCAATCCAATCCATAACATCCCATCCTATCTCTCTAAGATCCCTTTTAATATTGTCCACCCACCTACGCCTTGGTCTCCCTAGTGGGCTCTTTCCTTCTGGCTTTCCCACCAATATCCTATATGCATTCCTTGTCTCCCCCATTCGTGCTACATGCCCTGCTCACCTCATCCTCCTTGACTTGATCATTCTAATTATACTTGGAGAAGAGTACAAGTTATGAAGCTCCTCATTATGCAGTTTTCTCCAACCTCCTGTGACTTCATCTCTCTTCGGTTCAAATATTCTCCTCAACACCCTGTTCTCAAACACCCTCAGTCTATGTTCCTCTCTTAATATCAGAGACCAAGTATTAAAGAACTTAACAACTCTGAACTTCATTCAGGTAAAATGGACAAATGGACATAATGCTCCATACATTCTTAACTGTGATACTTCCTAGACACTCAGGCCACGGGATAGGAGGCTGGGCAGTATAAATGGAGGAGGCAAAGAGATGAATTCCTCCTCCCCACACAAATCACATCCCAGTCATCCAGCCACCATTTTATTGGCTGAAATATCCGAGCTCACAATCAGTGTTAGGTACATAACAAACTAAGTATAAGTTCTGTGAGTCACATAACAATGAATGTTCAAACCATGGACTTCTAGGTTGTGACACTGTGGCCCTGAGGTCAACTCAGCCCCTAACAGAAATGAGTACCAGGAATCTTCCTGGGGGTAAAGGACAGCTGGTTCATAAGGCTGACAACCTTTCCACCATCTGTGAGCCGACTGTCTAGAAAATGTGGGAGCCTCGGCAACTCGTGAACTTATGGGCCTTCAGAGCCTGTTAAAAAGAGGGCAAAAAAAAATAAAGCTATCCCTGTAACAGGCCGTGAAGGCCCATATGGTTGTGAGATGTTGAGGGTCCCACATTTTCTAGACAATCGGCTCAAAAATGGCGGTAAGGTTGTCAGCCTTACACACCGGCTCCCCTTACCCCCAAGGAAAATTATTTAATCAATTCCTGGTACTTATTTTTGTTAGAGGCTGAGTCAACCCCAGGGCCATAGTATGGCCGGAAGGATTAGGTCATTTGAAAAAATCCAATGACCTCATCAGGACTTGAACCCACGACCTTCCAGCTTGTAGTATAGTGCCTCAACCAACTACACTACCGTGTGCCCCGTTACAGGGATAGCCTCACCTTTTTTATATCGACTGCTCAAGAAAGTGCATGCCCAGTGAATCCCAAAGACATTAACATCTGACCAGAAGATGCAGTGTGTTTGCTGTCTGCCAAACGTTTGAACCAGCTCAAACTGGAGGGAAACCCATTTCTAGAGTGCATGCTGGCCTGTGACAAGACTTGAGTGCACTTCTTCAGTCAAAGTCAAAGTGTTCCAGCATGGAATGGCATCACAAGGGATCTCCACAAGAGACAGCTGTGAGCTAGCAAAACTCACGCCAAGTGTGTTCTGGGATTCATGTTGAGTTTCATCCTCATGGGGTAATAATTACTGCACAGTACTGCTTCGTAATGATGTGCACCAAATGATTCAGAAGAAAACACCTGGAAAACTGTCCAAGGTGACTCTACTGCGTTATAACATTCATCCACATATGGCAAATTCGGCAACAACAATAACTGGGCTACATGGAATGAATCTCTTATAAAGGAATGGACTTGGAAATCATAAACCATCCTCCTTACAGCCCTGACCTGGCCCCCAGTGATTTTAATTTATTTTGACCAACGAAGGCGCACCCAGGTGGACAGAAATTTCAAACTGATAATAAAATCAAATTTGGTATCTTGAACTGGCTACACAGTCAGGATAAACTTTTTATGCTGCTGGCATCTGTAACTTGCCAGGACAACAGAAACCATGTGTTATTGTAAAAGGAGAATATCTTGAAAAGGAGCCAGAGTTTAGCATCTGTGGCATGTATATTCTCTTTGTCAAAATAAAAAATTTTCAGGTCAACCTTGAACTACCCTGGTGTCACTACTAGTTGTAGACCAAGTCAGTTTTGAGTTTTATTTCTTTGTCAGCCATGAATAACCAGTGTTCCTGACTCTATCATTAATGTGATGAGCATCCATCTGGAATCATACAAGTTCTAGCTGAAGCTTCACTCGTCTGCTTTACATGCGAATTCACTCATTTTTACATACAGAAAATTCACTCAACATCTCTCCCCCTCCTTCAACCACACCTCACAAAATACTGGTTTTTCATTCATGTACTGTGCATGCTGTTCGACATCTGAACTCATTCATTTGAAGACAATAATACCTTACAAACCATTCTTCTTATCTGCAGCCTTCACTGAATAAACATAAAGTTCAGCACTTTAGGCTACATGATATTGACATAACACATTACAATATCAAAAGGCTAATGTCATGAACTGGATACTAGCGTACACCACATTATGAACAATAACGGTTTATGGAAGAAATCCTCGTTATTAGTGACAAAAGATATGTAAAACCACACAGGCACACACCTAAATAACTTCTCAACTGTTTTTGGTATTTCGCAAATATATTTGTACAAATTATTCAGATGTACTGCCACACAAAATTCTTTCCATGTGATACTCACTTCCACTGTGTGTTTGGGTTATCAATTCACCATCATCAGCTGAAAATTATGAATAAATTAATACAAACCCATTATAACTTTAAATCGCTTTGTAAATTTATATTATAAATTAGATCAGTCTTGTAACTGTACAGAAATATAACTGAAATAATTAAGAAATTATATATAATTATCCTGCAATTCCTAATTATAAGAACAGACATACATCTCCAATTTCTCCTTACTTGTGCAATGGCCTGATTAATAAAGACTACGTAACATCTCTTTTTACCAGCAACGGTACATACGTGTTATGGTGCTTCCATCATTTTAATGCCCAATAACATACATCTATTATCAACCAGAAATTTTGTATTGATTTCAGTTACATTTCTATACAATTACAAGGCAGATCTGACTTGCGAATAAATTTATAAAGTGACTGTTGCTTACAGTTTTAATGCTTTTATATTAATGTATTTATGATTACTATCTGCTGATGGTCAATTCATGACTGAAACATGTAGTGGAACCGACTGTGTCTTATGGAACAGATTGTGTGATGATATACCATAATCATTTGCATGCTTCACACACACAGGATGCCAAAGTGCAAGAATCCGAACATACTTAAGAAAGAAGAATTCTTTCTTCTAGGATACAACGTCATATAGTCCACTGAAAGTCAACAGACATGAAGCAAGAAGCTGCTTGATACCTGCCTCATGCTGGTTTCTTGATTTGCTTATTCTTCGACCCTTGAGACATGTTCCTCTGAAACGTCAGGTTGACTTTCAAGGGACTGCAGGGCGTTATACAGCCCAGAACTATTCACAGACTCCTCTGTCAGAACCTCAAATTCAACATAAGAAAGTTCTGGGAACACATGTCCTGTACACAGTGATGTTTTGCATTGAACTGCATTAAATACTGCGTTACTTTCATTGCCTAGCTAGTTTTGTCACCTCTTAATTGTAATCTTCTGGCGTGTGTAATATGTATTGTAATTCTAAAAATTATGTTGGTCTTACAAACAGTGATAAATGTGGATATCAGCCTATTAAACGGGGCGATTGTTAGGTTAAGTTAGATGAAATTAATCAGGCTATTATTTCAAACATGCACACTTACCCTACGCAAATCATCCGGTTTTACTGGGGAAGAGTTAATGTTCAAAGATATATCAATCGCATTATCTTCTGCCATTGTCATTTTATGGCATAATTCTTTTCATAAAACATTATTCACAAAACTAAACACAAAACGTGCTCAATAGTATACAATGCTGCCAACACAGATATCCTGCATACATCTGTTATAGTATAATATTCTCTTCACAGTCACAACGATACAAGTTAAACTTAGTAGTCAATATTAATAATGAATTATAAACGTAAGTTATAAATTGAAAGTTACTTCTCTGTGAAAACGTAATTTCGCTTAATCACAAAGAGAACACGAATGTTGACAATGATACCACACGAACGAGGAGAAAATATTAGCGCCAATTTAAAATGATTATTGCAATTAATCGAAATAATTGACAGTAGAGCGTGAGAGCAGCCGCGAATATGTTATGATGTTTATGTTCTGTGTCAATTTTTGGTTTTTATTGTCTTTTAAGAATATTTAATGCTTCGAATAGTAAATGAATATGCCTTATAACGTGCATGTGCTGGAAGTCTCTTGGGGCCAAGATGTAATATTCAAGGTACGTGATTTCTTTTTATAGATTTCTCTCGTAGGCTACCTTCGTGCATTGACCTTCATACGTTCTTAACATTAAGGAGCTTGTACCAGTCAGTTTTTACGATATAGTGATATTAAACCATAATTCCGCTTATCGAGAAGCAGTTATATGCAGTAGTATATGTAATTAAAATTTTGGAACCTACTTAGAAGGTAAAGTTGTCCCTGAGCTTAACTAATTACGTCGTACGCCATGAAGGCGTGTGGGGGAGTGGATATATAGACCCACGGTAAGCATTAGTAAAATTTAACGAAGTGAGATGGCGGCACCTATGGCACATAGATTACGTAATTAAATAAAACGTACAAAATGCAAAGAAATCGTATCTGAGAGAACCATAGTATTGAAATCGAGCTGCGTAACAAACCGGTAAAAATCTGGCATCCATTTGGGAGATATACAATCGAACCCCTGTGCATGATTAATTATCTTAACGGTGATTATGGTTTATTCCTCAGTTGCTCTAGTATCTAAATAGGCCAAAGCCACTTCCTCCTCCTCCGTGAATTCGGATACATCGTAAATGTGCTCGCTCTACTTACTTAATAGTCAACATCCCCTCCCCCAGGAACAAAATTCTGCATTCGGTTCTGTTTATAAAAATTATAAAAATAATTGTAGTAATATGCATGTATGCATACGTAAGTGTACTTTTACCTAGCGGGCAGGCGTAGCTCCAATTGTGCAAACTCGTGTTCGGGAGGCACTCGGTTCGATTCTCAGCAGGGATATCGGCTATCCTGAGATCCATCATAGTTTTGCTCAGTCCCTCCAGACAAATTCCAGGATAGTGCCTGAATTCGTCCGGGGCCACTTCTCTTCAGCTACTGACAGCGTCATATAATTAGCCTCCCCCGCAAATCAGGCATCCTTTGATTTTAAACATAATTGTGTTCAATTCCCCAGACACCACCCACCCTGCAAAATAGCTACGGTGGCGAGCGCCAGCAGGAATTTAGCAGTCAGTCAGGTCTGAAATGGTTAAAGAACTCTCCATTGTACCCACAGACTGTATCTGTGTGTTCTGTACGGTTCTAACAATAAACAGCGACTGTTTCCCTAAACAGCAGTAACCGGTTGGGCTTTGTAGCTGAGACGTAATGTTTCCTGTGAGGTACGGACTGGATTCTTATATATACTGCATTCTGTCCACAGAGTATATCTGTGTGTTCCGTGTGGTTCTCACGGTGAACAGCGACTGTTTCCCTAAACAGCAGTAACCGGTTGGGCTTTGTAGCTGAGACGTAATATTTCCTGTGAGGTACGGACCGAATTCTTATATATACTGCATTCTGCCAACAGAGTGTATCTGTGTGTTCCGTATTGTTCTCACGGTAAACAGCGACTGTTTTCCTACAGAGCATTAACCGGTTGGGCTTTGTGGCGGAGACGAAGTTTGTTTTTCGCGAGGGAGGAGCCAATTTTTTAAATAAGAGCTAAGGTAAAGCTATCCCTGCAACAGGCCGTGGAGGCCCATAGGGCTGTGAGATGTTGAGGCGCCCACATTTTCTAGGCAATCGGCTCACAGGTGGTGGTGAGGCGCCTTAGGCGCCGGCCGCCCTTTACCCTTAGGAATATTCCCGGTTTTCATTTCTGTTAGAGGCTGAATCGACCCCAGGGCAATAGTGCTGCTGGAAGGCTTAGGTAAATTGAAAAATCCGCCTCATCAGGATTCGATCCCTCGACCTTCCGGCACGTAGCATGTTGCCTTAAGCAACTACACTGCCGCTTTAAGTAGACCCTAGTATTTTCATGAAATGTTGTGTGTAAGCAGACTTACTGAACTGCACAGTCGAGACAGGTTGAATCCATCGGAGTATGGATCGCTGTGCAACGAGAGAAGAGGCACTCAGATCGTGTGAAGGTCGGCGAGTGAGTGTTAGGCTGTCAGTGGCCTTGTGCTGCCTGGAATGTCTCTCAGCTCAACTCTCTTCTCAGGTGACCGATGGCGGATTATTTTACGACACTCTGTCAGCAGCAGAGGTTACTTGCCTTCAAATGAGTTCGTTCGGTGAAGCGTGACAGCTACTTGTCTCTGTGCTTCATTGCAGTCGCGGAAGCATGTACTCGGTTCATATCTCGATGTGACACCGGCTATTCGTTATTTCTTTCAGTACGTCACGGCAGCTCAATTCACAGAAAGTGGGATCTACGCGTCTGACCTGTTCCTCGTCTCATGCGTTGTGACATCGAGGGCAACATATCTGACTCCTATTCCGATGGTTGTCTGTTCGAATCCCGACCGCGACACTGATTGTCCTGTGTTATGTTTTAGTTCCCCACAACAGTGACTATGAAGAGTAGTATGCCACCATGCAGACCGGTAGAAGTTTGCCGACGTTTCGGAGGACTGTGCGGTATGTTCCTCAGAAATGACGGTGAACTTGTACCAGATTAGACGGTTTCAAGCCCCAGAAGATAGTACGCATTATCCTGAGATGTGTCTCGGCTTTCATCAGTCTCTAGTGCTTTCACGTGGCTGAACCATTTTGTTCTGGATCGTCCCACACGTCACTATCCTTCGTCGCTAGGCAACGCCTCGGTAAACACATTCTCGTGGCAACGAATACAGAGTCAAAGACAAAATTATGTTACGACCGACAGTCAGTCGGCCAGTCTGCCTTGGTGTCAAGTCCCATCTGGGGCCCTATAGCAGATTTTTTTTGTCAAATAGTTGCGGGTTTGTCGATGTGGGGCGCCCTCTCTGACGAAAGCACGAGTCTATCGTTTGCAATTGCTACTGGCCTTCGTCAGTGCAGTAATTCTCAGGTCCGAGTCCCGCACGACTCATGGCCGTATTTTACTGTCTCACATTCGAGACTCCCCAACCTGGAGGGCCAGGTCTCCGTATTTATATCCCCCAGTGACAGGGTGGGCCCAGTTATACCCCAGACACTGGGTTCCTTTTCGTCGCCTCCTACGACTCGCAGGGCTACGGATGGAACGAATACGTATATTGGGCGCATCGTTTTCTGTGTTGCCCACGTTCTATCAAACGAACGTAAGCGATTAGTTCTTTCCATTACTTCTTTCAATTGCTATTCTGCTCCAACAGTCCGGGGTGGGGGGACGCCTGCGCCCCCCCCCTCCTCCAGCGTGGACCTGCAGGCAACAAGCAGGCTGACTGAACAGAGAAGTGGCCTTCTCCAGTGCCGTTAACAGTGGTCATACCGAGAAGAATGAGATGGATGGGAATGTAGCACGGATAGGAGAGAGGAGGAATGAGCTCAAAAGTTTGGTCAGAGAGCCTGAAGACAAGAGGCCTACTGGAAGATATATGCTTAGATGGGAGGATAATATTAAAAAGGACGCAGAAGTTGTAGGGTGCTGTTGTGCGGATTGGATTTACCGGGTTCAGTACACAGGCAAGCGGATGGTTCTCGTGGATGCAGTAATAAATTTTCTCAAGACTTAACATTCGGTAGGTTGTTCTTTCGAATATCTTCCGAGACTCCGGCTGTCCCGCCTGAGGTTTCTCGTGGTTTTTCTCAGTCCCTCGAGACAAATCCCGGTAAAGTATCTTGATTAACACGCGACGACTTCCTTCCAAGTACCTTCCAATTCATCATTTATCGGTCCTATCATCCGACGCTTTGCAGTCTAGGTACTGACGAAAAAACGAACTCTGTGGCTTGTAGTCCGAAGGCGAACTATACCGACCGAGCGACCGCCGCTTGTCGACGAAGTTAGTGCCAAATTTGCGGATAGAGGATGTCACGTGGTCGGTGAAACGGAGCCCCACGGCCGTTATCTCGGTCTTTCGTTAAACTGCCCACAGATGAATCAGGTCCATGGGGTAAATCCGACAAAGCTTCTCAACTGTTGGGAGTTCGCCATGTTGGTATGAGAACAACCTAGCCTAGGCAGCCAGGGTCTGCAAAGTGCGGCGGGGATTCGAAGNACTTCGACAGCTGTGAAGGCACAGTTGAAACAACTCTTTAACAAGTAACATCAGAAGCACAGCAAACGTAAAGCAAAGAATCTCTAGGTCGCCATGTTGTCGTTTCCTCGTCACGGCCAGTTCAATGCAGGTGTTTAGCATGTGCGACTGCGCGACATCCCGCACATTGTTGTCTCAAATAGGCCACGGCTTTCTCCCGCAACATCCTTTCCATGATCGTCCTATTGTGTTAATTGTGTGAGTTGCTGAAAGTGACGGCCACAGTGGCGCGATCTCTCGGCCGAGCGAAACCTTTCGCAAGCTGTAAAGGCAACGTGGACACACCTCGGCATAAGGCTCAGTGCAGTTGAGTTCATCTCACTAACGCATGCACGCTTAAATCTCTTTGAGGTACTCGAAAGGTTTCAAGGGGTCGCTCCCCTCGAGTTAAACTGGTATACGTAAGTCAAGAACAATGTAACTTCGCCTCCCCCCCCCCCTTTCGTGAGCGAACCGAGGTGTCACCGCACCCCAGAACACTTGCACAAAGTGTCCTGCAGGGTGCACGGCGATTTCACGTGCAGTTACATTAATTAATGCAGTCTATGGATGTATGAATTTGGAAACGAGAGTAACAGCCCAAAATTGCATCCTCTATGAAAGTCAGGGCTGGCCAGACCTAAATTCATGAAATTATTGGTACAGTATTTTGTCTCGCCGTCTGTTGTATAAATGGAAGCATTAGAATATCTGAAAGTAGAATTAGCGGTCTAAGGCAAGAACTTCACTGAGATCGTGGGTTCATATCCAACTTGAGGCATGGATGTCTGTATACGTTTATTCTGTTTGTGTTGTCACGTGTAGGTAGCGGCTGATCCCCCGTCCAAGGACTCATGCCGGCTTTGTATAGGATTAAGGAACTGAAAAAGTGAACAAGGTCCTACGAAGAGCTGTAGAGCCATAGAGAAAAATAAAACTATCGGTCTGATTGTATGGGTGTGAAACCTGGTCTCTCACACTGAGGGGGAACATAGATTTAGAGTGCGTGAGGATGCGGTTCTGAGGGTAATATTTCGAAGACAGACGAAGTTACAGGAGGTTGAAACCCGCAAAATGGGGAGCTTCATAATCTAATTTAATCAAATATTAAGAGGGTTATTCAATTCAAGGAGGATGAGATTGGCTGAGCATGTAGTACTCACAGGAACGACAAATACGTAAACAAAATTTTAGCCATAATAAGTCAAAGCAAAAGACAGTTTCTAGAACTAACCATAGATGGCTGGGCACTGGTGAAATTACTGTTAAAGAAATCAGCTCTGAAGTTGTGGACTCAAATAAACGGAATTCTTCGCGTTTCATAAGAACAAGAATGTATTCACCAGCTGAGTAACTGTCAGTTTTACCGTGAAGTTGGTGTAGACAAGTGCAGCAGTCGAACCTGTCGCAGTTACCCGGAGACAAACCTGCCCTAGTGGCAGTCTTTCCCACAGGGACTCTGCTTAACTGAAGTGCAGTTCTCAGGGACGGACCTGTCCCCTCTTCCGACGCTGGCCATGACACCGAGCAGTAAGACGACCAGTGAAACGGCAACTGGAAAGCACTGTTCTGGCGTCATTTGACGTAATATCTCGGCATTTCCCTGCAGGGGCTGAGGCACCACAAATTTCAACCCAGGACCTCAGGAATGTGAAGCAGGTGACGCCCATTCCAAGGCTAAGTTCGGGTCGCATCGCCCGTTCGCAGCGTCTGTTTCTCCAGCTTATGTAACGGTTTCCTGCAAACTGCTTAGGTTATGAAACTTCTAATTGTAAGGCGGTTATGAATGACAAATTGGAAAGAAGAAGGAAAATGAGCAACTGTGGCCTATTTGACGGTAGCATCCCAGCGGTTGGCGGGGGGAGACTGACGGCAAGCACAGGAGGCGTCTGGACTTCTTCTTCGGGTCGACGTTTCAACCACAGGTATCCCGAAAGCTAACTACTACACTGACTCGTTCGCTCAGCCCTCGAAGCATCTGAATTTGAACCTCGGAACCTTAGAAACAGTGACATTACGCTTTTGCTTTTGAAATCCTTCGGGAATCGATCCCATGCCACTCTGAGAGAACTAGAATTCCATTGCTTGCCCGTGGAATGACAGTTTAATGTTTGTGGCTATGGAGATTGATGTAGTCTGGCAAATTTTTGCGTATACACACGGAGGAAAATGGCTCAGTCGGTAACTGTTCTGACCGATATTCTGTCGAGTGTCGTTCTGGACATCGGCTATCTTGACGAATTTCTTTCGGCTTTAGCTTCAGTCCCTCTGGACGAACATTAGTTAATACCGTTTCCTTCCGAATCCATTCCGATGCTTTATTCCCTGATGTCTCTGCCATGCAATATCATACAGTCTGTGCCACTGACAGCGTAGTTATATAAACCATAAACAAATATATAAGAGAGAGGTAAAGCTATCCCTGTAACAGGCCGTGGAGGCCCATAGGGTTGTGAGACGTCGAGGCTTCCACATTTTCTAGACAATCGACCCACAGATCGCGGTGAGGTTTTCAACTTTACGCGCCGGCTGGCCTTTACACCCAGAAAGCTTCCCGGTGTTAATTTCTGTTGGAGGCTGAGTCGACGCCAGGGCCATAGTGCGGCTGGAAGGATTAGTTCAATTTAAAATTCACAATGACCTCATTGGGAATTGAAGACACATCCTACCGGCTCGTAGGATGGTGCCTCAACCAAGTACGCTACAGCGTGTAAACAAATAAACTAGCCTTACAGGGACTCGAACTCCGCCCGTCAATTCCAAGACCTGTCACTTTTCTGACTGCATCAGTTTCCTGACGTACCCAGTCACTAGTCGGCAAGAGTCCCTTGCAGGGGCAGGCTGGCCTAGACCGTTCAGTTCGATACTCATGCCCGTAAGGAAGTATGTTACTCCGAAACGTCGGTGCATTTCTGCCGTACTACGCGACGCCGCGTCACAGAAGATGGACCCGTTTCGAAGCTAGTTCCCGCCAGGCAGTGCAGTGTACAGCTCGTCTCGTTATTGTCAACCGTTTTAATTGAGAGAAATGTTGAGTGTCTGAAGGCCACAAAGGAAAGACATGTGAGGGGGCTGGTCGAAATCTCGTCCATTACCCCACCCCACCCCACGGAGCGCAATTACAGCGGTCAAGCCTAATAGGATCAGGCTATTAGCAACAAAGCAACGCTCGGTCAGTAATGGACCTCGACCCATTTGCTGCAAAAAGCTTCAAGCTTCAGAGCTTTTCTTTGTCGATTAGATCGCGGCCAGGCTCAATCTTCGGGAAAAATGAGCCCTACAGTTTCCCGTCTCCTCCTCCTTGTGCGTCTCTCTCCTGCGCTGGCAGACGCGGAGAGAGACGTGACAACGGGAACCAGTGCGAAGGGGCGCACGGAAATGTGACGCCGGCACTTCCGTACGTTTCAGAAGTTTGCAGCCACCCTTTCCCCCTTGTTCTGTCCATTGTGATCTGGATGTACTGAGGAAAATCTGTAGACCCCACTGTAGACTGTCGGGGCGCAAGGCAAGGAAACCTGATCCTTCCATCAGGAGAGCTGAACATAGGTAACCTGCCCCGTAATTCACTGGAGCGAGTCACGGTAAAGCTGTCCCTGTAACAGGCCGTGGTGGCCCATAGGGATGTGAGACGTCGAGGCTCCCACATTTTCTCTAGAAAATCGCCTCACAGATGGCGGTGAGGTTGTCAGCCTTACGCGCAGGCTGCCCTTCACCGCCAGGAATATTCCTGGTACTCATTTCTGTTAGAGGTTGAGACGACCCCTGGGCCACAGTGCGGCTGGAAGGATTAGGTCAATTGAAAAATCCACTGACCTCATCGGAAATCGAACCCACGACCTTCCGGCTTGTACATTTTTTAACGACTCCCGTTCAGATTTCGACTTTAAACGAGGTCTGATGAGGTAAGACAATCGTACCTCTCCGACATACTAAGTAGGGGCGGAAAGGAGAAATGACGCTAGCCGGTAACACGTCGGATTTTGAACTGGGTACCTCCCGGGTATAAGCCTAGAGAGCTGGGAAGTGAGTGAAGCTTATAGCAGGCACGGCCTTTGAATAGGCTATTCATTTTTTTTTTTTTTTTGTTTCCACTTACAAATTTCGTTACAGTAGGCGGTGTACGTTCGGAGGTAAGCTGCAGATTCCTCCAGAATATTCGTAAATATCTACCACACTACACGGTGTCACATCCCAAAAGATAGTAATTTTCATAGCCACCTCTGTGAGGATCTCAAGGTTCGCAAAGTCAAAATCACCATTCCCGTACTGATTAGCGTCATGCCGTGAAGGTGTCTGTGAGGCGTGAAGGTAGACCTCAGGCCGTAAGTGAAGGCGACTATTCATGTTCGCACTCAGTTCACGTAGAAGCAGTGCTGCCAACATGCTAAGGAGTGCGAGACTCGCGGGTTTGGGTCATTTGAGTCATTGAACGAGTCATAATACACAGTAGGCCATATTTGTATATAATTATGTAAATGTTTATGTTTATATTGTAACGTGATGAAGTGCATTGATTACCAGATTTATTGCACACTTTGACAGAGCACGTGACTACATATTACAGTTCACTACTACAAACACACACACACTAGTATCCACTATAACGTCTTCACTGCCGTTGCTTCGTAGCGGCTTCCAAAGGCTTCTCTTTCCTCTGGGTTCCCGAAATGTCCCCGACCTCAGGTACAAGCTTCTCACAGAAACAGCTCAGAACAACTGAACCGCAACAGTTCTCTAACATCTCTGCACGGACAGCGTAGAAAACACTGCTCTTATGTTGTAGTGCGATTGTTGCTTAGAGATTACATGACGTAATTCACTGTTACGTACGCAGCAATCTGCACGGACTGCACAGAAATAACCATTCTTCTGTTGTTTATGGGACGCTGCCTAGTAACGGCCGGCTGTTGTGACTCCACAGTTCTTGCTTTGAGCGAACATGTCACAATGCAAATGCTGCCAACTTTGATACGCGGGATCATTTTCAGGTTGTGAGTTTGACTGGTTCCGAACCGTGGCCCCGAAGGCTCGGAGCAGTTTAATTGGGGAATTCTTCTCAGGGTCGTGTCATCCCCCATCCACAGACGCCTGAGTGCTACTCAGGGGGGCGGAACGCGCCGCCATTGTTGTGTCGAAACATAAAAGACCCTCAGCCAACTTTTTATTATTTTCGACTTTTCCCCGTGTAAGGAAGGGAGAGCGCGACGCCGACGCCGGCTCTGGGCTGGCCTGGGCCGCAGTAGCAGTGAACAAAGCAAACCGTGCCCCGCTGTTAATGCAGTGGTAACCTTTTAGCCGCGCAATCACAAAGCCATTATGCTGGTATTTTTCAATTCTGGCGGCAATTTGAATTCTTCCGTTGAATTGGATCTATAATGCATCGAATAGGAGGACGGCCGCAGAGATGCGTGCTGGAATGCCGCATTATCGCTAAGCTAACAACACGTCCCGGAGTAGCTGCTGTAAATCTGTGCGCTACTACTGTGCTGTGAGGGGTGTCCGCACAAAGCGGGAGAAGGAACACAGGAAATGCATACAAACTATTAACTTCAGAAGTAGCTGCCTGGAACACCAGGAGGAAATGGTTTAAAAGAAAGCAAAAGGTCAAGATGTACCTGTAACCGGCCGTGGAGACCCATAGGCTTGTGAGACGTCGAAGCGCCCACATTTTCTAGATATTCTGCACACAGAAGGCGGTGAGATGGTCAGACTTACGCGCCGGCCGCTCTTTACCCCCAGGAATAATCCTGTTACTCATTTCTCTATGAGGCTGAGCCGATTTCAGGGCCATAGTGCGGCTGGAAGGATTAGGTAAATCGAAAACTGCAACGACCTCGTCGGGAATCGAATAGTATAAAATTAAACTGGATCTTAGGACAATATGTTGTAATTATGAGAGTGGATAGAACTGGCTCAGGATTGTGTCCAGTGATGGGATCTTGTACTAGCGCTGCTGAAACTTCGGGTTCTGCTGCCAGAGAGTCAGTTAATTAGTTACATATTCATTTAACCACTTCAGACATTGAACTTGGCTTGACACATACAGAAAGCAGTACAGTCTCCTTTAGAAGGAGCGTGGCCCCCGCGTGCGTCCTGGTCCGCCTCAAGACGACAGCACTAGACCTCGTGTTCAACTCACAACTATGGACAACAGACGTGCAATAAATTCCGGAACAGTCTGTACTCTAGGGCCACTGTTGCGCTTGGCTGGATGACTGGGTTTCGATTCCCGTCACGTTCAGAGGATGATAAGAGAGACGCTAAAACACAAGGTAGGAAGCAGAGCGGAGTTTCGGAATTCATGTCCGATCATTACGAGCAAGTTCTGTTGCCTCGTATTCACGGCGCAGCAGAGCTGGGTCACAGTTCCTGCTTGCCTGCACCCTACCGTCACATCTCACAGTCAGCCCACTGCCCCTTCTTCAGGAAAGTGAAGAAGTGTGTGCCTGTGTATTTGGGCTGTAGGCGATGTAACAAATTAACCCCTGGAATTATTAGTCACATAGACACATAAACACACGTACACACAATGTATGAAATACTGTCTGCAATCCTACAACTACAAGCATGACGGCAGTCAGTATCTTTGGAAGAAAATATCTAATAATAATAATAATAAGTTCTGTGAAGAAGTCATCTCCTTCTTTCCTTTGATACGATACGGACCACATAGAAAACGACGCCTCCAACAATTCTTCATTCCCACAGGAATATTTGTACCGAGCTGTCACTTAACAGCAAGGGAAACACATACACATACATGAACTCTAATTTGGTAAGACACGGACCGCATAGAAAACGACGCCTCCAACAATTCTTCATTGCCGCAGGAATGTCTGTAACGAACTGTTGCTTAACAACAACAGGTAATCACATGCAGGTCCACAGACTCTCCTTTGGTAAAACACGGACCGCATACAAAATGAGGCGTGCAACAATTAATTTTATTGTTGCGTGTGTTCTTTGCCGCAGGAACGTGATTACGGAGCCGTTACCTAGCAATTTTATGACGAATACATTTCCACCGAGCTGTTGCCTAGCGACGATAGGATGACAGACACACAGTCTGATGGGAGGGATCTGTGAACTCGGCCACTGAGATGGGTTCAGGTAAAATTATATACATACCAAATTTCAAAATGATTGGTTCAGGCGCTCAAAATTTGATAGGCGGATACACAGACAGGATGGAGTTTGCGAGAGCCTACTTTAGGAAAGTAGGCTACTAGTAGCAGCAGCAGTAGTAGTAGTAGTAGTAGTAGTAGTAGTAGTAGTAGTAGTAGTAGTAGTAGTAGATCTGTAGGACAATAAATCTGTGTGATAACAAAATAGCCTGTACGAGTCCAGTCAGCCCGTGGGGATCCGTCGGTCACTCTTACAGTGCTGATCGTCATGTGGAACCCACCATAACATCTTACGGAAAAAGACCACTTGTTAAACCTAGAAATTGGTGGGAGGATAAGATTGTAACGGATTTGATCAACGTGTTGCCAGGCAACAGCTCTGTAAACACGGTCCAACACGCAATAACATATGAGGCTCAGTTCTCTATGTTGTCCGCACCACGCAGATTGCTGGTAACGGATCAATGAACACGCAGTCTGTATTAGGGCGGAATTTTGATGTTACATTGGAGGGCTGCATATGAAACATACAGTGCAAAGTATAGCCCCCCCCTCCAACGTTAACTCAGATCTTACTATAATGGAGCCCTTACAGCGTCATTTATGAAAAAAGTAATAATAATACAAAATTCCGATGATATGCATTACCTATACCAGCAGGACAAACGGGCACTGCCTGGGAACCTTCAAAACCGGAGATATCGTTTCTTACCCCCCTCATGTACTGTTTCTCACTACCGCCCCACTTTCCCTCTCTTTCTCTTAAACTCGCAGTCTGACACGTGACACATGTTTTCTGTGTGGTCTGCGCCATGCAACAATAGAGTGTCTGTGTTCCTTGTGCGTGGCCCGTGCCAAGAGGATATGAGTGAATAGGGAAATGGCAGTGGACTTGAATTCGGAAGTTCCGAGGGAACAGCAATGTGGCCAGAAGAAGAATTAGAAGACTTAGTGCGTGACGTTACACGTGCTGTAGTACATCGATATTGGGAGTGTGTAATTTAACGAGACTTTTATAGTTCCTGGGGTTACGCGGTAGCGTAGTTTGTTGAGACACTATGCTACAAACCGGAAGGTTGCGGGTTCGAGTCCCGAGGAGGTAGGTTTTTCTCAATTTACTTAATTCTTCCAGCCGCACTATTGCCCTGGTGTCGACTCAGCTTCTAACAGAAATGAGTACCAGGAATCTTCCTGGGGGTAAAGGGCTGCCGGCGCGTAAGGCTGACAACCTTTCCGCCATCTGTGAGCGATTGTCTAGAAAATGTGGGAGCCTCGACATCTCACAGCCCTGTAGGCCTCCACGGCGTCTTACAGGGATAGCTTTACAGTTCCTGTGTTATAAATCCGTTGCTAGGAAACGGAGAGTGAAACCTAGTGGGAATAGACTGAGAAGATTAGTGTGGAGTGATTGTAAATTGTGGAAATCAGCAATAGCGTTATAATTATTCGTAGTTACTACTTATAGGTGGTTAATAAATCCAGTTACCAAACCGAACCCCGTCTTTAGCCACTGGTACACGTGACAATATTAAAGGAGTAAGCTGAGAAGATAAGCCTCTAATTAAGCTAATGCAATTTCCGTTGCCGAATGACAATCAGCTCCTTGTCGGTCTAATTCACTGGGTTCTGCCGCATCAGTTACGAACAAGAAAACAATTCTCTTCACCGAGAGAGAGAGAACTTCCCTAAATTGATTTCTGTGTACCTATTTTTCCGACAGTGCAATGAAGCTGCTGAGGAAAACCATAAAAAATATCAGCTATGATTGGCTGTAGTCGGTGGCGAGAGCAAGCCTGTTTAATATAGGCGCTTTTGTTGCGCGAGTTTTCGTGGATAAGTTGTCAGTAACTGCGTCCAGAGCAATCTAGGGTCACAAGGGCTTCAAAGGGAATTACAGCAAACCCTCGCTAATCCGGATTGATTGAGGGGAGGTTATCTGGATTAACGTAGCTCTAAATGAAAATCTCAGAAAACAAATAAATGTAAAGTTTAATAATATAGGCAGTGCTCATGAAAATAAACGAAAGAAATATATCACTGCATCAATTTGATCCTCTGTCAGAAGCTGAAATCCAGGACCTCCTCCATCCAGCTGAAGCCAATCTTGGATATTTGCTTGCGCGGTTTCAGTCTCTCCAGCTGCCCTCAGCACAGTCTGAAAGTCCTCTCGCTCTAATCCCTCTCGCTCCTAAATCACATGTGTACTCAACTGTGGACAGAACTTTTCATTCTCCATATTTCGATCTGGATTAACTGTAACCGGATTAGCGAGGGTTTGCTGTATTCAGGAGGATAGCGAGGTCGACCCAACTACTGACATTGTCTGGAATATGAGTTGGTCGGGTCTTGAACACGATCGTGTCCACTGGCCGCCATTTTGCCAGATGCTGGAAACAAAAGAACTGCGCGTGTCACACGTTGGAAGGCGGGATCCTCACGAACCGAACAATCGACCGCAAATCGCGTCTCTTTTGTTTTATCGAGCGGGCGGCGCGGAGCTGTTTGCGAACAGAAGACGATCGCGCTGCAAGTATGATCCTGAAATAGGCCACGGCAAGGATGATGAGCTGCTGTCTTGGATTCGAATCCAGACTGGGTGGCCGAGGAAGGTCAGGAGGTAGCCGAAGTAACTAGGATGGGATCCGACAATCCTCACTCCGACTGTCGCGGTCATTCCAAAGAGGACATGATCTACCGCCTCAAATTCTTTCAATTTCATTGTACATAGACCCGAAATCTTCCTCAGGTTTCGGCCTTGCCAAGTGGACCGCGCAGGCGCACACTCGGCGAATCTTACTTATTAATTTAAGCCTATCCATGCATGACGTTATGACGACCAGACCCCATTGCGTCGAATGATTTTATGATTGCTAAATTAGGAAAGGATGAGAAAGGAAGCGGGCGTGGCCTACTTCGAAATTAAGCCTGTCTGGAGGGACAGACTGCTGACCATCTCTGGTGGCAGGTTAGAACAGCGGAGACTGGATCGTATTGATGAGATATCCAGTTGGAGGCTCGGCTGTCCACGACTGCGCACTTCAACTAATGCAATGTGACAGACTGCAGCTGGAACCGTCCTGAACATTTTCGCGGATTGGCGAGACACCGGTTTCCACGACGGCGGGACGCCAGCGCCCACCTGCCCGAGTGCACAGTGCAACAGGCCATGAACTCTGCAATTGATGAAGTGTCATCAATGGACGTAAAACTTAATTAATCTATAATCCCCTGACTGTCTCTCGGTGAACGAACCCAGTTCCTGAATATAACGACAATCTAAAACCCAAGACACCGGTCATACAGAGCAATCGTGAGCAAACTGTGGCTCGGGAGCCATTACTGCAGCTCGTCCTGAAAGCATTAGACAGCTCATTTTTGTAGCCTTAGGCTTAGATATCCATGCTGCCTGTGTGCCCCTCCTTAAGAAGGGCGAATAATGGAGAGAGAAGAGACGGCCGTTACTAGGGAACGGCCCAGTATACACGCTCCCGCAGCAACAAATGTATACACAACAATAGAAGAACTGTTGGACACGACGTTTTCCATGAGGTCCGTGTAGTATCAAGGAAAGTAGGCGATTTGTTATTCCCAAAACTACTTCTTTACAAGTGAATGAAATGTAAGAAGTCGAATTTGAGGTTCTCTGAGCACGGCGATAACTTCCACCAGAACACACAGCGGTTTACAGAACTCTTCAATATGTTAGCAAACCGCTGCGTGGGCAGCCTGTACTGCCCGGCCACCTCTGTCTGCGGCTCCCTGTTCAGCAAGTTTGGCCTCCCCTAATGTGCAGAGAGCATGGTCACATGACCATAATTTCGCCATCAGCGTGAGAAGCAACTCCGGAAGTATGCAGAACATGAGGCACTATGCTATAGCCCAGAAGGTTGGGATTTCGATTCCTAATGAGGTCACTGGTTTTTCAATCGATCTAATCCTTCGACCCGCAATATGGCCGTGAGGTCAACTCAGCCTCTAACAGACATGAGTACCAGGAATATTCCTGAGGGTAAAGGGCGGCCGGCGCGTAAGGCTGACAAACTTATCGCCACCTGTGAACCGACTGTCTAGAAAATGTGGGAGCCTCGACGTCTCACAACCCTGCAGGCCTCCACGGCCTTTTGCTCCCCGGACGCAGCGATGAATTGTCTTTAGATAATCAGAGAAATTGTGAGCCTATGAGCGCTGTGCTGTGCACCTGCAGTTGGTGAGATACTGAGTTACAAGCTGAAAGCAATTGGGCGGGACTGGGGAAAATCTCGTGGCTGTATGCACAGACATGTTGCCTATGCTGTACGTCCCCGTGAATCACGAGGGGGGGTGGATGGTCTTGTAAAAGTTGATGACTTCCGGAAGGCATCTGAATAATGCGATTACGGCGCATTCAGCGCGGCGCTTCCGCCCATTAAGAGCTCCGATTCGTGTTGACTTTGCCAAACTCGTAACGGCAGCGCTACTGTCACTACACGGTGGCCCACAAGCTCTGCACTAACACCATCAGACCCTTAAGTTCAGTTGTCTCAACCCGAAGGCCCGGGTTGAGTGGACAGAGTGCCGCTGCTGCAGGTTTACTCCCAGTAATTCGAATTTCCCTCCCAATTGTCATTCAGCCATTGCTGCGTACTGACATGCTTGTTGTATAACGACGCTGTCAGCATGCTTGATGAATGTAGAGAAGTTGGTGGAATGAGAATTGGGAGGGGAAACCGAAGTATTCTGAGAAATTCTGACCCAGTGTCACTTTGTCCAGCATATAACCTGCATGACCTGGCCTAGGAACCGGCGGCTACTCATCCCTCACCAGAGGCCGATACAGCAAGGTTGGCATGCGAGCCGAAATACCACAAAACCAACATGGACTGTCCTTGGACTGAGACTGTCGAGGTTTGAACCGAGGGGCATGTGGCTGGCATGAACCCGCCGCCGCCGGACTGGCGCTCCTCGGATTAGCATGAATTAAATTTATGAGGCATGCATAAAAGTTTCCGTAAGTTGGGAAAATGAAGTTTTAGGGCTGCTGTATAGGGCGGGGCGGGGCAGGGCGGAACGGCGCTGACGAATCAAATTGATTGCTCTTTTGCCTCGTGCAACTCGCAACTCATTCGTTTCAAATTACAATTTTTCAAAAACCTATAAAAGTCTCTCCACTTCGCTTTTTTTTTATGTGACTCTCTGAGGGTTAACAGCGGTAATGTGGGCCGTCGGGCGTACACACCGCTCGCAACACATCGGCTTTAGCTCAGTTGTGTCTGTGTGTCCACAAGAAACATGAAAACCAGTTTTCGGTTTTCGTAAATCTTGACACTGGGGTCTTGTATTGATGTTGTCGAAACGTCGAAGTTTGGGGCAAAGTTGGAGAACATTAAAACCACTTCACATGAAGCGCTACGCAAATTTCAAGCGTAACCCGCTAAACAACACATTCGTTCATTCATTAATTCATCCATCCATCAATGGCTCCACAGCCCTTTGTTGGGTCCTGGACACTTTACCAATTTCCTAGTCCTATATGAACGGGGGCACGCTGTAGCGTAGTTGGTTGAGGCAGTATGCTACAAGCCGGAAGGTCGTGGGTACGATTCCCGATTAGGTCATTGGAATTTTCAATTGACCTAATCCTTCCAGCCTCATTATGGCCCTGGAGTCGACTCAGTCTCTAACAGAAATGAGTACCGGGAACCTTCTTGGGGGCAAAGGGCGGTCGGCCGGCCGGCGAGAACGTCTGACAACCTCACCGACACCTGTGAGCCCATTCTCTAGAAAAGTGGAAGCCTCGACATCTCTGCAAACGTATTGACCTCCAGGGCCTCTTACGAAGATAATTTCTCCTTTTTCTTTTTAGTTCTATACGCAGTCGGCAGGACTAAGAAACGCACACAGACTTCCCTGCCTCGATTGGGATTTGAACCCACGATTGCAGTGTTCCAGCGGGCGAAGACAATTCATACGTTAGATATCTATCGGAATGAAGTTGCAGAGAAGACGGAAACAGAATTTGCTTGCAGTATGCTGTTACCGTGAGCCCAGAGACAAGCAAACGGACGGCAGCGCAGGCGCAGGACTGCCACGCCGCAATGTAAGCCAGGGGATTCTGCTGACACGGGTGTCGAACACTAACCGAGCTTACTGCAACGGGCCTAACAGAATATGAAACTACGTTCGAAACCTTGTCAACAAGAGGCCTGCTCTAATGATGGGTTATCTGAGAGTAATTTGGGTGTTAAGTGTAAATGCTTTGAATTTGAATAGCGTGTATACAACATACCGCTTTAAAATATTTTATGAATATTACTTTAACCACTTATAGCCCAGTGGTACCACCCGCTTTAATATATTAAACTCTCCATTCTGCCCACAGAGTGTATCTGTGTGTTCCGTACGGTTCTCACAGTAAACAGCGGCTGTTTCCCTAAACAGCATTAACCGGTTGGGCTTTCTAGTGGAAACGTAATGTGTTTCCTGTGAGGTACGGGCTGGATTCTTATATATACTGCATTTTGCCCACAGAGTGTATCTGTGTGTTCCGTACGGTTCTCACAGTAAACAGCGACTGTTTCCCTAAACAGCATTAACCGGTTGGGCTTTGTAGCGGAGCCGTAATGTTTCCTGTGAGGTACGGACTGAATTCTTGTATGTTACTTAAGAGAATTTCAGTCTTTGAAGCGTTAAGCTCAATAATTTTATTTCGTCGCTAGTGGATTTCTCTTGCTGGCAGCACCGAAATTTCGACGGTCCATATGGGGTTCACGGACTGAATACCACTGCTGCAAATACACAGTCTCAGCTACTGGCAACGTACATATACTCTTGAGCCATAGAGAGGCTGGAAGGATTGGGTCTGTTGAAGAATCCAAGAATCTCATCGGGAATCGAACCTTCGTCCTTCCGGCTTGTAGCATCACGATACTGCGTGGCCCCTAAACTGTTGATGCTTTGTGAGACGATGTTCTCTTGAAGATGGGCGATATCTACCACAATACACGGGGTCACATCTTAGAGACCGCAATCTGAAAGTACAGACCTCACATTACATTATTACAGGTCGACTGGACGGAAAGCTGGAATTGCGTGGGGGCCAATGTTTTCAGTTCGGCGTGTAGCTCCCTCGGTCCATTGCTGCTTTTAGTCGCAGTCAAATCAGAGGTTTGCTGAATATTCAGAGCGAGAGAGAAGGCTCTTTCAGGGGTCATGAATAATATTTTGGCTTCTGCCCCATTTCAAAAACAACGTACAAAAGTATTGTGCAGCCGTGGCCTGTCTTCAGGAGGGGCAGGAAACTTTTCATGGAGGGGGGAGGGGCTCCATATTGCATTAGCGCATCTCTCGTAATGGAACGGGGATGCTGTACCTCATGTCCAGTTCTAAGTGACTCAATTTGCTACGCGAAAGCCATGTTTAGCAAACATGGAAATTGCTGCATTAAAACAAACGCAGATGCCGATAATGCAATCAGTTGTTGGGAAAAGTTTACGAGGCTAAAAAAAGACAATCTTTTATGGATTTGCAGAGGACAATCTAAGAGGGAGAACAAATTTACGGAAATGGAGAATAAATGTACTGAATGGAAGAGTTGGGGGGGGGGGGGAATAATAAAAACAATGCAGAAGTTGGCGGAGCGATCTTTACGTCCGGCAAATGGGCTGCTTATGCAGCAGCGGACTCGTTATGTCACGGGATCGATGCTAAACTCGGCATTTCATTACCGCAAGAGAGGTTCATTAAACGGAATGAGTCGCCAGTTTTCCCGCTACCAGAGTTTGAATAGCGCTTTACAGTCAAGAGGGCGCACAATTTATACGCATTATTTATCATTTATCAAAGTTTAGAAAACGTCAAAACATGAAAAGTTTTGTATGAACATGTGCTCAGTGAATAGGCCGACACAATGGGGCCTTAAAGTGCACAAAAACTTGAGTCCGTTGGTCGGGGTCTGCACTTTCATCTGCCGCTCACAATTTGCTTGGCAGTGATACAAACGGAGTGTTTTAATTAACTCCAACAGATGTGAAGTGGCGGGCTTTTGTGATGACGGTAATGAACCTTCTGGACGACAGTGTAGCATGGAGTCAGTTAATTAACTCTTGTAAAAAGATCTCGGAAGCAGCTTCCTAAATTATGAGTAACAACCGACTGCACGGAGCCGAGACCTTGACAAGCTAATAGTTGCTCAGACAGTCAGTGGCCTTCTATGGAAACCGAAGGCTCATTACCGTTTGTTATTCCTGGGTTTCTGAATTTTGTCCATGAACTTGTATTCCGAAGAGAGCTGAACGTTTCGGAAAAAGGACCTGCTTCCTTCCTCAGGTTAAAAGCTGCGCGGCACAAACTCATTTGGGTCCCTTAGAAAAGTTAATATCAGTCTGAAGGAATGACGCCGTAACGTAAGCCTGTAATGGTCAGAACTCTTTAAAATTGGTTATTACCGAGACAACAAGAGCCCGCCACTCGACTTTATCCTGACCCCAACGCACACCCTCACACCCTGTTCTTCTACGCGGTGGTACTTTGACATGCGGATTAGTGTAACGGTTATAGTCTAGACTTGTATTCAGTAGGTCCTGGCCTCCAATCTCGGCCCCAACACTGGCAATCCTAACTGAAAATCTGTCGTTTTCCTCTGTCCTTCCAGGCAATATGCATCACAGTGGCACTGATTTGAATATGATGGCTTCCTTCCAAACCCTTTCCATTCATTATTCATCGAACATACCAACCACAGGAAACTATAAAACTAAGACACTGAAGGCAATCCGCAGTCAATTCCAGCTCTGGGAAGTATCCGGCAGTAACAACAGGGCCCACGCGTTGTCTATTGCCATGACAGGGACATAGAAGTGAGGCGCTGTGTATCACTTGCGAGGATTCCTAAGCTGTCTACAGAGGGCCAGTCCGCGAGCAGGGCTCCGACATTGCGAGGGATGTCAGAGGGAAACAGATGCTGGATTCGAACCAGTGATCCCAGCTTTCCTATAGTTTGACTTGAACATCTCTGAAGGTACGAGATATCTCGAGTAGACAACTTCACGGAAGAAGAGATCTCCGTATTGTGACTGTTGGAAATAGACTCCAGTCACTTTCTGGTGACGACATAACCAGGTACGCCACGCTCTCACACATGGAGAAGGGAGAGGGTTATGGCTGTGAGAAAGGTGTTGCAGGCGGTATTCGAACGCGAGATAGCAACGGGTTACTTGCTTTACACCCTTCGGGCAGTTCGGGCCGCGGGAACTCTTACAAGATCACGGCTGGCCCACTCCACTGTGGGTCGAAATGGGGGACTCATTTCAAGGCGTTACATTCTCGCCTCCTGTCTGGGTGTACAGGCTGAATTAAAAATGTTGACACTGATATCACGTCTGTGTACTGTACACAGGACTTGCTACCGACAGACTGACACGCATACACGTATGGCCCCGCTCTCCTTCATACCTCACCTTGTGCCGTCGCAAATGTTCATTTCGCATTCAAATTCTGTAGTGTTCACACGGTTTTCCGCAGGCGAGTGCCCATGGCATAAGCAGCTTCAGAGTTTCAGAGGATCTTGCTGCTTCCATCTTCAGCGTAGCAGGGTGAAAATATGGGAGGAGAAGCACTGGTGCTAACAGCGGCCCTCGGCCCTCCTGAGGGCCACAATATCTCTCCAGTTCGTCTCTATCCTCTAACACTTTCTTTGACACTAAAGAATGTGGCAGATGTTTCCTCCGAAACATCGGTACCGACCTATACTGAAAAACACGGACTCACATCTCGAAAAATAGTAAATTTGAGGCTTATTTGTTACATATAATGCAGCTTGGGAAAGGTTAAAGGAGGCACGAGCGTTTCCTTACGGATGTATCACTTGGTCAATCTCCCCACATTTCATTATACATCATATAAATGTAACTTATATAGCTGAAACAGCATTATGAAATAACTTTAGAACCAAGAGAACTGTCTTCTGGGATGTGACACAGTTTAGTTCGTTTGAAATTTGAAGACGTTTCGGAGGAAGGCACTGAACCCCACTTTTATGGTCGAAGAGTGAGCCAGGGAAGCAACCACTAAGAAGAAGGCAGCAAACAGAAGGATCAGTCTACACGGCGTCACCTCCCAGAAGACAGTGGTCAATGCCGTAAGGTTGAGAATCGTTGCGGACCTGCGATGAGTGACAGCGCCTTCGGTCCCGCAGCAAAGAAGCTTAGCGTTGCTGAAAACAAACTGGCATCTGGCAAGTGCGACGTTAAACACAGCTATCAATCAAACAGAACAATGCTCGCTAAATGAGCTGGAAAGTTGAGCGCAGACCGACGTGCGTCTTGCATCCAAACGCAATCGATAGTGACCACAGGCTCGGTCGAGGCGCCGTGGGAGCGCGCTCGCTCACCGACTTTCTGACTCCGTGCAATCTGGCTCCGTGTACACGTCCGTATTACGTGTAGTACGTTCCGAGATAAAGCACGTGTGCACTCAGTGATTACACACGACAAAGATTTCCTTCGGATCCGTGAGAATCTCTACAAGTTTCTGTATTGCTCTCAAAAGTGCACAGCTCAACCCGCCTCAACTCAATGCGACCGAAGAAAAGTACTATTAAGGAGCCTCATAATTTCCACCTTACGTCTGATATTATTACGCTGATCACATGGAGGAAGGTGAGCTGGGATGGGCACGCAGCACTCATGAGAAAATTAAAGATGCACGTATCTCAGTTGTAAAGCAAGAAAAGATAGAACTTACGATTGGTAATTGGATTTGTTGAACACTTTCAGAACGTAACTACAAGTAACTGTAGCGCTGTCGCTAATTCACACACACTCTGCAGTTCACTACAGCACGCACAAAGTCTTTTCATTCTGCTGAATCTTCATCGGTTGTTGCCTGTTAACGGCTTCCAACGCAGTAGCTTCTTCAGCTTACGTGTTCATGTCCTTACTGTGGGGCGACTCTCTCACAAACCAGTCATTGCTGAACTGACTCAGACCCACCACCTCCTACTCTTCCCTCTGCCGTCTGAAGCCCCGTCGCAATCGTGGCTGCTTCCAACAGCTCTTCTAATAAGGTCTAAAAGTTTGTGACGATGTAAATTGCTACAAGTTATGTTTTAGGACATTATTCATCGTCTTGTCTATTTTAAAAAAAATAGGACGGGGACAGAATCCAGTCTCCGAAACGTTGTGTTTTGAAATAGAAACAGGACAGTTTTTTTTAAATAGACAAGACGATGGACAATGTCCAAAAACATAGTGTTTGTAGCTCTTCTAATGTCGTGGCCATTACCTAGCAACGGCCTTTGTTTACAGAGCCATTACTTAGCAACAGCTATTGTATAGTTGTTTATTTCGCGGTCGTTGCCTAACACGGGTCTACATGTCAGAGCCAATAATATTATAATGTTCCTTATGGAGGAAGTTTAGAATACCCCAACCCTTGCGAGCCGAAGAAGGAGACGGTGCCTGGGGGTACAGTGGGGGCCCATGAACACAGAGACCGGCTCCCCAAGTTTGGGTGTTAAACACAAGGCTGATGAACGTGGTCTGTAAACAAATTACACAGAGGAGAACGCCGGATGGTTCAATTCACGACGGAGTAGACAAGTCTGGCAGAATCTGCTAAGGGGGGCTATGGCCCAAAAATGGCTGCTTTGCCAATGAGGATAGTGACGATAATATTGAAATGGATCTGAAAGAACTAGAACATGATGGTGTGAACCGGGTTTATAAGGCTCAGAACAGCCGCTGAAGGAAGGCTCTTGTAAAACGGATTCTGTAAGAGGGAAGTGATTTTTTGACTAAATGAGCTACTGTCAGCATCTGAAGTAGGGCTCTGCTCCATCGAGTTATTTAATTTCGTGTGTATAAGGTTCCTATTCACACTTCATGGTATTTATCGTGAAAACAGCACAGCAGCCACGAGCAAACCCTGGACGATATAAAGAATGGTGTGAGTTATGTTTGAAAAGTATCTCTCGCGGAATGCTCTTACAAAGGGAAACGCAACTGCAGAAGATTTTCAAACGCCTAAATCGGGAGGGAAGACAAAACAATATCCAGCCGAAAGCTGAGCCCCTCTGCTCCGGGAAACGTGCAGGGCCCCTGTGCCTCCTGGTGCCAGTTCTGTCTCTGTACAAACATTTTAAGCCACGTGTTGCAGCTGAATCTGATTTTTTCTTGCCAGTGAGTGGTTTTCTAACCCTCTCCCAAAATTAACTGGTAGTCCTGCTTTGAAAAAAGAAGTTTTTAATTTATTCCAGGTGTTTTATTACCTACAACTCGAATCTCAGTCGAATCGCAGGCCGTTCCGGTCCCTCCGTGAGTCCCGGGACAGTGACCCGGCCTACAAACTGTCCCGCCTCCCTCTTTACAGCCTTCAGAAGGCACCCGGTTATTTTGTACCTTCCAAATGGGGCAGTCAGCACAACAGTAACAATAATACTCAACAATACAAAATGGATACTATCGCCTCAAAAATTGTTTATTTGTGCAATTTTTATTACGATATGTTTCGACCTTTCTTTTTAGGTCATCTTCAGGCGATACACAACCGATAACGTAAGGCTATGAACTGTGTCAAAGCATTAAGCATGCATCGATATTTTAGTAGAGATTTTTTTCCTTGGCACTACAGCCCCAGTGGTCCTAGGCCTACCTCCATGAACTTCTCCGTTCACTTCGGTTTTAGTAGATCTTACTCCTTGGGCGGGTGATCAGCTCGTCGCAAGGCCTCTACCTGTACACAAACACAGAAAAACGCACACACACAAACTAAACATCCATGCCCTGAGTGGGATTCGAACCCACGATCCCGGTTTCCAAGCGAGCGATGACAGTACCTGCCTTAGACCGCTCGGCTACCGTGACCGGCTTAGTAGAGATTAAATTATTAAAATTTCACTTTTGTACTATTAAGATTACGAGTTTCCATTAGAAAGATTAAAAATATTAGAGATATTGAAATTGTTAGAAAGAAGTTATGCCGTGGCTAATTGTTAGTCTGTTGTTTCCCTGTGATCGAGATGGTCGAACTGCTAGTTGGGGGGGGGGCGCTTGCTGTGCTGGGGTCCTTCTCAATATATTAAATCGTATTTGATTTACACTCTTCTTGTTGCTATGTGCGGTCTATCTGCGTTGTTTTGGGCAGGAAACCCTTTCCAGTAGATTCTGGGCGGGTTATTGTGGTGTGTGACTTCATGTACCCGTAGTGGTGACGGCAATACCGCGGCAACGATTTCGTAACTCAGCATCAGCTTTCATGATTATAATTCTATAAATGTACCTGTAGGCTGGCCTAACCCCTGCGACATTAGCTCAGACTGTAAAGCGTGGAATGACGAGATAATTATATTCGAACTTGGAGTTCGGAAGGAAGTGGCTACCTACGATTTCGGCAAATTTCCGAGCTCTGGGTCGATACATGACGCAAGGCAAGAAGACATGTTCTGCTTCAGCACTTCAAAACAGCGGATTTGCCGACTGGCCGTAGACGCTTCAGCGGCGAGTCGCTGCACGCCTCACATTCTCTGCATGAAAACATTTCGATTTGGGACTACATCAAGGATGCTTTTTTTATTCCGATTGTATCGCCGACCAGTAATCATCAATCACCAGTTTCGTGGAGCAATAATAAAACACATTAAAAATGAAGTCAGATGCAATCTGCCTCGCGTGAAGGCGACCGCTCGTAGCGTTTTGCTAAGCAAGTGTTTGCATAATGCAGAGCGACACACGCGAAGTGCTTCGGGACACGATACGGCAAGTGGGCCACAGCGTGAAGCCGCAATTATTGACGCTGCTTGGTTACGTTGCCGCGCAGTCTAAAGCATGAACTGCCTTCCCTCGCTAGAACGCTGCGATCGTGGGTTCGAATTCGATTCAAGGCATGGACGTCTCTGTGTGTAGGTTTATTCTGCGTCTGTGCTGTCCTGTGTGTAGGTAGCGGCCTTGTGACAGGCTGATCCCCCGTCCAAGGAGTCCTACCGTTTGTGTAAAAAAGTTTACGAAACTGAAGAAGAGGCCTGGGCCCAACAAAGGGCTGTTGTGCCACTGATGAATGAATGAATTTGGTTACGTTACGGGCTGTTTCGACTCGATCCCATCTGTTTGCACACCAAACTTCTCGGCCCAGTAGTTGTGATTCTCTGTTCTGATTTATAGCCATGCAATAGCGAGTCCCACGGCGTTAAGGCAGTTTACTGGACATCCTCACATCAGTGGTTACTATATGTACCACATACTTTAACGTTATAAAATTGTACAATGTGCCCTCACAGTGTAATCATGTGTTTCGTATGATTCTCTCACAGAAGAGTGGTCATTTCCCTGAACAGAATTAACGGCTGCTCTTCTAATGGGGATGAAACGTTTTCGATGGGAAGTAAGGTGAAGCTGCCCCTGTAACAGGCCGTGGAGGCCCATAGGGTTGTGAGACGTCGAGGCCCCCACCTTTTCTAGACAATTTGCTCACACATGGCTCTGAGGTTGTCAGCCTTGCGCGCCGACTGCCCTTTACCCCCAGGAAGATTCTTAGTACTCATTTCTGTTAGAGGCTGAGTCGATCCCAGGGTCATAGGATTAGGTCAATTGAAAAATCCAGTGACCTCATCGGGAATCCAAACTGCAACCTTCCTCCTTGTAGCATACACTCTCAACCAACTGAGTTAGGAATTACTTTATTTACAATTTATGTAACAGTTCGTTTGCGGACTACAGGCTACGGAATTTGTTCTGTTTGTTTTTGTTGTAACGACACTGTCAGTATATAGAGTCATAAGGGAGGATGACTGTAGATTACACACCGATGAATTGGAAGGGATGTTGAAGGAAGCGGTCCTTACTCTCTTTTAAGTTACAAGCCTGGCAATTTTCTGGAGGATTTGAGGACGATGAGGAAAGACAGGATATTGGGTAATCCTGCTGAGATTCAAACTGGGCACCCGCCTTGAGCCATCTCGCTCCGTCACCCTCTGAAGCACAGGATTCTTGTGAACCGTGCGTTAATAATCAGTTTCCACCTCAAGGGGAATACACTGCGTCTGCATTACAAAGACAATCCGATTAATGTCGTGAGCGTATAAAGGAATAATCGGCGTTTATTCTGATAATGCTCCTGTGCGTACAGGACACGGTGCTTTTGTAATGCTGAAACAGGCGGTAAGTACTGTAAGCAGCGTGCTTTGCTTTAGAGGATCAAGGAACCTGGTTTGTCCGGCGCAAGTTCCTGCCAAGCACAAACTCGACTTGTAGCGGCTCCTGGGCACGACAAAGGGAGTTCGCAGGCGGGGTAACATTTAATTACGTCAGCCGTAAAGCAGTTCCAGGACTCCAGTACAGTGGGCGGTGGGAAACACCAGGCATACTGACTTCTCAGAGCTGACGCCGTCGTGTAGTCTGACGTTTCGGTGGAACATACTGCTTCCATCTTCAGGGTCTAACAATAGGCCAAGTAAGCAATAAGCGAAGTGAAACGTGCCCCTATCAGATGGGCGAGACGGTACTGCCTGGGAACCCCCGAATATGTAGCGCCACTCGCTATTCCCCTGTTCCACCTTCCCCTTTTTCACTCCCTTGCTCAGGCGTTCTGTGGGTTGAACCAAGGACACCGGTTCCCTAGTGACGCCCCTCAGTAAAGGGTAAAAAGTGAAGTTGTCCCTGTGCTTAACTAATAAGCACTACGTCATGAAGGCGTATGGGGGAGTGGATGTATAGATCCACATTTTATTGCCCTGGGCACTAGCTGGAGATGAGTGGTCAGCTTCACGACCCGGCCGCTTTAACCCCGGGGAAAGAGCCCTAGGTACACAGTGGATAGGAGGATGGGTGCACCCCAGACCCCCCCCCCGGGTCCTTACCATCAAGGCAAAAGCCTGTTTCCCGAATGTTTACAAGCTGTAAGTGAAATCCACTTCCATATAAGTGATACAGCCTCTCTGAAGAAGACAGCGTTTATTTGTTTCCTCGCGTCTAGCACGTTACGTCACATTCCGATAGTAGCTCTGTTTGCCATCTGGCGTGATTCCCCCGTACTAACGCGTCATTGGCGGACATGTTGACTGATGGGCGCGGGGCGGAGCGAGGCGACCCATTGGCTGCGGTTCGTGACGTCACAGAGTGGTGGGGGGAGAAATTCACAATAGCGACTGCTTTGTTTGTTCCACAAAACGACGAAGTTGAAATGGAGCGCTCCTTGTTACTCAGGGGTGTCATTTTGTTGGGCCATGCTCCGTGTGTCCGCCTGTGTGTGTCTATGTATCTATCTCTCTGTCTGTCTACCAATCTGTCTGTATTTATCTATCTACTTATCCATCCATCAATTAGTTTCCTAATTATCGTCCTCAGGATAGACAATGTGTGTACTTGTTGGTGGGTATGAATGTTTCAAAGGAGCATACGAATTCCACCATGAGGGAGGAAGTGAGCCAGTCGGGTGAGTTCTGTCAGGTTCAGGCAGAACCGAGGTACCCACCAGCGGCGGTCCTCTAGCATGCCATTTGTCGTCTCCCCGTCTCATTTGGTTTCTTGTCCCGCTTCTTGCGCCGCGGCTGAATAGCGCTCGTTCATCACGCTGCCTATTGACTGGGCGCTGAGTTATTAGTTCGTCCATGCGCCACCGCCGTTACAAAGGAGACTTAATAGAGCGATGGATGGCGGCGCCACGTGTCACTTGAGCTGTGACCCGACAAGAAGTGGCGACTTGTTGGGATGCAGACGTGGACAGGGACCCGGTCCGCGTTCTACCAGAAGCACAAAAAGTGGAACTGCGTCTAGGTGCCACTGCAGCCGGATATGGCGACAGTGAATGTTGGCTCTCATATTCTGACAGATATCAATTTGTTGCCTGCTTCATTATGGTTTGTGCCTTCGTTCACTCTTCTGCCCTGGACATGAAGGTGTTATATCACAAAAGGTAATCAAATGTGAAAATACCCTGTACTCGTAAAAGGCCGTGGAGGCCCATGAGGCTGTGTGTGAGATGTCGAGGCTCCCACATTTTCTAGACAGTCGGTTCACAGATGGCGGTGAGCTTGTCAGCTTTATGTGCCGGTCGCCCTTTACCCCCAGGAACAATCCTGGTACTCATTTCTGTTAGAGGCTTAGTCGATCTCAGGACCATAGTGCAGCTGGAAGGATTATGTAAATTGAAAAAAGAAAATCCAACATCATCGGGAATCGCACCCGCGATCACGCGACTTGTAGCATAGTGTCTCAACCAACTACGCTACCGCGTGCTACCTCTTTCCGACGACTACGCCGGAATCTGACGACTGTACATGTACTCAGAGACATTCTGGTCAGGGCGTAATATTTACACGTCCTGCTTCTGCCTCCCACAGCAAGTAACGGAAGCGTTCGTTAGAGTTAGGATGTAGTACATTACACTAAGAGGTCACTCGTGTCATATCTTTCTTCTAGATGTTCATGCCCCAACAGAGGATAAAATTGATGATATGAAGGACAGCTTTTAGAGTGACTAGAACGTGTATATGTTAAATTTCCTAACCAGGCACAAATTTTGTCAGGAACTTTGAATGCCAAAGTAGGGAGGGAAGACATTTTCAAACCAACAATTGGGAATGAGAGTTTGCATGAAATTAGTAATGATAATGGAGTTAGAGTAGTAAACTTTGCCACAAAAAAGAATCTTACTGTCAAAAGTACAATGTTCCCACACAGTAACATCCATAAATTTACTTGGACCTCTCCTGATGGGAAGATACACAATTAAATAGACCATATTTTGATACATAGGAGACGGCACTCAAGTGTACTTGATGTCCGATCATTCAGGGCAGCAGATTGTGATACTGACCACTACCTGGTGGTGACAAAGGTTAGGGAAAGACTGGCAGTGAGCAAACAAACAACACACAGAGTTCATATGGAGAGGTTCAGTCTCAAGAAATTAGACGAGATAGAGAGTAAGGAAGAGTATCCTGTTGAAATCTCGAGTAGGTTCGCAGCTTTGGAAAACTTAGACACTGAAGTGGATATTAATAGCGCCTGGGAAACTATTAGAGAGATTATAAAAATTTCTGCCAAAGAGATTCTAGGTTACTAAGAACTGAACAAGCATAAGCCGTGGTTTTAAGACAAATGCTTNGAGCAATAATTCTGTCATTACAAGCAATCTTCTTAACAACACTCCTCACTACACTTTTATGCACCACTATTGCCACACCTCTTTCAGCCCGTTCACCTCCGGAATAATACACTGTATAATCACCGCTTCTTATTTCACCTTGTCCTTTCCACCGCACTTCGCTGACACCTAGCACAGACACTGTAGACCTGTATAGAGGAATAAATGACTTTAAGAGGTGTTACCTAAACCAGAAGGAAGTAGGAGAGTGGGAAGACCAAAGTTAAGATGGGAAGAATGTGTGTGGCAGGACATAAGAATTTTGGGTGTGAAGAACTGGAGGAATGTAGCATCGAATGGAGAAGAATGGCGAGCAATCCTGAGGAAGGCCAGGGCTCACAAAGGGCTGTCGTGCCAGTGATGATGATGATGAAGAGGGGTTACCAGCCTAGCAGTAACTTAGTGAAGGATGAGAATGGTGATCTGCTTGCAAATTCCCACAATATTTTGAATAGGTGGAGGAACTACTTCTCTCAATTATTGAATGTACACAGGGTCAGTGATGTTAGGCAGGTAGAAACACATACAGCTGAGGCATTAGTACCTCATCCTAGCCCTTTTGAAGTTGAAAGTGCTATTACAAAATTGAAACGGTATAAATCGCCAGGTAGTGATCAATTTCCGGCAGAACTTATTCAAGCAGGAGGCGAAATATTAAGATATAAGATTCATTAGCTAATCACTTCTATTCGGCAAATGGAAAAATTGCCTGATCAGTAGAAGGAGTCTATTATTGTACCAGTTCACAAGAAGGGCGATAAAACTGACTGTAGTAATTATCGGGGGATATCGCTGCTATCAACTTCATATAAAACTTTGTCCAATATTCTTCTTTTAAGGTTAAGTCCATATATAGATGAAATTATTTGGGATCATCAGTGTGGGTTTCGACGTAACAGATCAACTACAGATCAGATCTTCTACATTCGTCAGATATTGGAGAAAAAAATGGGAGTACGATGAGACAGTACATCAGCTATTCATAGACTTCAAGAAAGCCTATGATTCGATTAGGAGGAAAGTATTGTACAATATTCTGACAGAGTTTGCGATACCCATGAAACTAGTTGAGCTGATTAAAATGTGTTTAAACGAAAGGTATAGTAAGGTCCATGTAGGTAAACATTTGTCTGATAAATTTCCTATAAAGAATGGTCTATAATTAGGCGAAGCTTTAACGCCACTACTTTTTAACTTTCTTTTGGAATATGCCATTAGGTAGGTCTAGGAAAACCAGGTGGGCCTGAAATTAAATGGGACATATCAGCTGTTGTTCTGTCCTTATGTGAATCTACTGGGTGATAATGTAGATACCATAAAGAGAAAAACACAATTTTTGTCATTAGTAAAGAGATTGGTCTAGAAGAAACACAGAGAAAACTAAGTATATGTTTCTGTCTCATCACCAGAATGCAGGGCAAAATCATGTCAAATAGATGGGTTTTGAAAATGTGGCACAGTTCAGATATTTCGAAATGACGATAAAAAATCAAACCCTGATTCAGGAGGAAATTAAGAGCAGATTTAACTCGGGTAATGCTTGCTACCGTTTAGTCCAGAGGCATTTATCTTCTCATCTGCCGTCCAAAAACGTAAACATTAGAATATACAAAACTATAATTTTGCCTGTGGTTCTGTATAGGTGTGAAACTTGGTCTCTGACATTAAGAAGGAACATAGACTGGGGGTGTTTGAGAAATGGCACTGAGAATATTTGGACCGAAGAGGGATAAAGTGACAGGAGGTTGAAGAAGACTGCATATTGAGGAGCTTCATAACTTGTACTCTTCTCCAAGTACAATTGGAATGATCAAGTCGAGGAGGATGAGATGGGCAGGGCATGTAGCACGACTGTGGCGAAGAGGAATGCATATAGGATATTGGTGGGGAAACCAAAAAGAAAGACACAGCTAGGAAGATCAATAGGTAGATGGATGGAAAATATTAAACGGATAATAGAGATACAGGAAGGGGTGGTATTGACTGGATTGATCTGGCTCAGTGGAGGGCTGTTTTGAAGACGGTACCTAACATTCGGGTTCCGTAAGATGCTGGAATGTTTTTGAATAGCTACACTACTGGCGGCTTCTCAAGACGGGCTCAGCTCCCAGAAAGCACACAAAGATCAGTTAGGGGAAGACCCGCTGTTTGCTGTGCAGAGTATACCTGCCAGAAAAGACAGGACCACGCACACCGCTCCCAGTGAAGCACCTTCATGTTGTGCAGGCGGCGCCGCGGCGTGCCAAGATCTGGCCATGTTCGTGAACTCGAGGATTTATGGATGCTTTTATACTCCCGTGGCGGGTTCACACTCCATTGCGTTCTCGCGCCGAACCATTAATATGAAGGAGTCAGCATAACGGCCAGCCGGAAGCACATTGTGTTTACACTGAGACGTCGTCATTCTGCAGACTTCACGGAGGTTCGCACAAAGCAAGCAGCACCAGGCCTCATTCCGTTCAGATCCCGACCTCAATAAGGAATTTCATGGTTTACCTCAGTCCTTCTCACACGGTAGGTCTGCGCTTACCGAGGACTCGGGCCTCGCAGGAAACGGACAGGTGAGGCCACATACAGACCTAGTCCATTCAAAGAGGACGTAGACTCGTAATGACCCTGTAAACATCGCCCGTTGCTAGGCAACAGATTCCTAACACGCGCCAATGGACTAACTGGGAAGCGATGTTCCCTACGCGATCCGTGCGACAGTTGCATGGCTCAACAACAGAACGGTTGGAAGCGGTGTTTCCTATGCTGTCCTTGCCGACGTGCATAAGTAGGACAAGTCTAGAATTTAGTCAGTTACGAGACACTCGCCCGCCAGTAAGGGCGTTAACAACGAAACAGAGGAAACCACGCCTTTGGAAGCCGTTATCAGGCGACAACCGGTTACAAAATAACAGACTGAGAAGACTTACTGCGTGCTGTAGTGTGTGAATTAGCGATAGCGCTATAGTTCCTGTAAGAGTTCCATGAATCCACACCCGGTATACCGTCACTCATACACGTGATAATAGCCTCAGTGTTTGGCAGATCGTCATGTAACACACACCGTTTTAACGATAGGGTGAAAGAGGCGGGAATAAAGTAAAAATGTAGAAACAGAGATAAATTTGGCATAGAGGAAATAGAGAAATGGTTTGGGGAATGACGATACAAAAGGATCACTTCCCCCCTTCACAGAATAAAGCCGCTGCGCATGCGTTGAAAGTCAGTGGCATTCTCGGGATGTCCTGAGGTTCCTAAAAACCCCGACTCGTGCGGTCTCACATCTGATTTGGCGTTTAAAATTAAGCATCAGTACATGAAGACGCATGGGAGAGTGTAGGTATAGCTCCATGTATTCTTAACCTTGGTACTAGGTAGTGGTGATTTAGCAGCTTCACGCTCCGGTCACTTTTTCCCTGGGGAAAGAGCATTCGGTAGCCATTGGATGGGAGGCTGGGTGAGCCCCCGAGACAATCCGGACCCTCTGAAGAGGAGAAAATTATCTTGCACCTGCCGGGAAGCCAACCCTGTCTCCTCAGTTGCCCAGCCCAGCGACAGGTGGGCTTACAGCTACCAGGAGACGCTTCACAGTAGTAGTGGGTTTGAATTCCAAACGGGACTCCAGACAACATAAGTGATAGGCCTATCTTTCGCGATTTTATCCAGTCTTTCTCGACGAATGCAAGGATATAATTGACGTGCTTTGAAATATATCGCGTTCAGTTCCAGGCAACTGCTCATAATCATCTCATATCACACCTTTATGGGGTGTAATGATAATATTATGACGTGATAAGTGAGATTACCGACAGGGTTTGGATTGGTAATCGGATTTATTGAACACTTATAGAACGTAACTTCAAATAACTACGTCAGTCTCACTGAGTCACACACTCCAAAAATCAGTGTAACTCAACACACATAAAATATTCTCAGTGTAAACTAGCCGTTGCTTGTTAGCGGCTTCCAATGGCGGACGGTCCTCCTCCTCTGGCCTTCCGAAATGCCCGCGGCCTCAGCTACCAAATTCTCACTTATAAAAATTGCAACTCTCAACCGACCCAACTGACTCAACAACTGAACTCTCATTATAGAGCCCCGGCACGGACAACACAGAAAACATATCTTTCATTATTGCGTATCCTCTAGTTGTCAGGAAAACGTGTCCACAGAGCTGTTCCTTAGCAACGGCTGTTGTAATGTCACCTGTTTACACAGCTGTTGCTTGGCAACGGGTCTACATGTCACAATATACTAGACATACGAGTAATGCACGAAATAAATTACTGAGAGTGAGTTTCTTTTGTTTCAGGCAGGGCCTGGAAGAGATGACAACACTACAAGATAAGTGGCAGGGGAAACGGTAAACGGAACAATACACTACATTCTTCTGATGGTTACCTTTGAACTGATTCGCACTGTCCAGCACACGCAGAGAATACTGGGTCCTCAGTCAGGAACTGACTAAGGAATTTGACGCCGTACAGTCCGGTAGAGCCAGAATATCCGAGAATATAGTGACCGCTGTGAGAACCTTCAATCTAACGAGAACAAATATGTGAGACGTCCGAAGTGACCAGTCTTCGCGCCGGTGTAGGGGGTGTAAGAAACTGTGTTCAAGAACTTATGCTTGTGGGCCTGTCAAACTGACAGACAGGGACATTCGTTTGTTCGAAGCTTCCAAGGCTTCCCTACACACTTACTGCAAATTGTTTCTAAACAATGATCGCGGAAATGCTCAGAGGGTGCTGAGCTCCGCTCAGTAGGCCTATGCTAAATGGTCCAGCTTCTGCGGCAGCCTTATCGGTTCTGTAATTTCACATAACGGAACCCTTTTATATTGCGTGAATATAAATCGGTTCCGAAAGGAAATACTGCGTTATGAACCGGTTTGTACCGACGCCATATAAACCCGATATGTGAAGCTGCTGCTGCTGCGTTTGATTAATTTTCCCAACAGAAGCGCTTCCCTCTCTACCTGCTAAAATTCTCATTTTCCTGCCTTCATCCGTCTCTCTTTCCTTGATTAATGGTGCCGGCAGCGCGGACGGCTCTTGAATAATTTAATTTTCCATTTACGCTCTTGTGCGGCAGAGAAAGATGTTAATATTAGGAAGTTTAATCTCGTCTCGCACGAGACGCTCTTCTATAATAACAACTTTGATTTTCTATAGCAGCACCAAACTTAAGAGCTCATTAAGAAAACGCTTTATTAAATACACACAGAGCTGCTCTTGTGGCTGGTAATCACGTTCGTGCACAAAGGAAATTCGTCCCGGGGGAGGAGAAGATGGTCTGAGCGTGACACAAACCCCTGTTTCAGTAGCCTGAGACGCTTTGGATATTAGTAGCCAATGTCTGACAACGTTTGTACAGAACGGACTGCTGTTGGATTTGAGGTTCTCACTAGCTTCTGAAATCGCACCGGACTACACGGCGTCAGTCCCAGAAGACAGCAGCACCCGTTCAAGCAGAAATGTTGCCTGTGTGCTGGCCAGGTCTGTACATAAACTTGTGTCGCAGAATTACTCACGGCTGCCTTACAATAATGAGGACAGGTGACGGCCTGGGAACCCCGTCAGGTGGACATCCCCGCAAATGAAATGCTATACCCATTCCTTTTTAATTTTAAATAACTTGCCTTTCGTCCGCTCGTCTTTTGTGCGCTGCGGATGATTTATCTGGTCGCCGCGCTCGGGGTGCCACTTCACGTCCGCTCGAACCCGCAAGCAGCCAGGGCGGTCAGGGCTTCCTCTGGTTTACCTCATCTGTGCAAGTCAGTACAGAGACTAGGCTACGGCCTGAAACACCGAGGAATCGGGGTTCGGTTCTCGACAAGGGGTAGAGAGTTTCCCTTTCTCAAAGCATCATTTAGTGCGGTTCTACAATCCGTGAGTAAAACGGCCGGGCGTGAAGCTGGCCCACTCACCTCCATCTAGTACCATGGTTAAGAATTTGTGGAGCTACACCTCCAGAACACCCATACATCTATATGGCGTCATGCTTATGATTAAGCACAGGGACCACTTTTCTTCCAAGGTGGTTGAAGTAATCAGGGCCTTGAAAATTAAGATTGCTACCTTCTGGGGTGTGACGCCGTGTAGCAGGCCTACCACATGCTGCTCTAGCTTCAAGTTGGTGCCTATATACCAAACTGCACGGCGTCGCATCCCAATACATTGGTCATGGACGCGGGAAATTTCCCAACACATCAAGCAAACGGGGGCAGTTCTATTGGTCTGTTTGGCGTCTCGCTTCTTATCACTAATTGACGAACTGGCTGGGCAACTACCAGATTCTTAAGAAGGTCCCTGCTTCATGCCGTTAATTAAACTGATAGTTGCTCAGCTACTCAAGAAATTCTTAGCCTTTTATTAAATTCTAGACACTCAGTTTGAAAAAGTAAGGACAAGAAGTGAGTTTGTCATTCACTGTTCTTTTCCGAACGGACTAACCCTTTGAAACCCAGTGATTACTATAAGTACTACCTGCTGTAACATATTTAAACTCTGAATTCTCCCCTCACAGTGTATTTATATATTTCTTGTGGCTTTTGCAATATACAACAATTACAATATTTCACTAAACAGCATTAACCGCTTGGGCTTAGTAGCGGTTTATTTTCAAATGCTCTGTCTTCAGGGGCGTAGTCCTACATTCTGACGTTCCAGTGCGATCCGTCATGCAGTTCCAGGCTGAAAGACAGACATTTGAACCTTGACACGAGGCCGTTCTCTTTACCTAACGACAGCCTGACCTTTCTGAACGCAGAACTGAACAAAAAGGACCACATAAAGTCCGCACAATTGCAGGGGCCGTGCCTTCCACCGCAGAGGTAGGAAGCTAAACTGTGTAGTCTTGTTACCTCCATGTTCAGGATCGGCCCTAAACCCTGACGGCTGTAAAGATCTCAGAACTCACACGGAGTAAACGAACCCTGTTTCATATCAGTTCGTTTAGAAGGGGTGCACAAGGGGGTGCCGAGGCGCCGCCCATGCCTCCCTTAATGATTTCCACCTGTGATTAGGGTACGTCGGTATGTCGTCGTCACTCCTTTCTGACGTCATCAGCCATTAAACAAAATGGACGCCGCGTTTTTCTCGAATTAATTACTTGTGTTGCAGGCTCAAAGTGGACTGTGGCGCGCAAACAAAACAGCAGAGACACGTAAGTGGATGAATAAAACATGAGCGCATCAGAGCGCCCCTCTTCTTGTACAGCGAGAATTTCGTTTTGAAAATTATTAGCAGGGGGTTGAGACACGGAGCTAAATATGATGGGATTTTCGCGCACTCAGTGTCGTTAATTCGAGGAAAGTGCAAATTTTATCGCCGGAGGCGCGAACTGGCGGCAATGTATGCTCTCTGTTAGCCTCGTTTAGGTCTATTACTGAGGGAAAAGAGACAGAATCTGAGTGCTCAGTGTAAATAATTCATAAGCTCGGGCGAGGGATGGAATATCTGAGAGCGTAGGTTTTATCGTTACGGGGGGTGGGGGTGGGGGTGGGAGCGCCGCTGCTGCTGCTACTGCTGCGATGATGCGGTGATTACACTGATCATTATGTGAACAAGGCCCTAATGGTGAGGATTCTGATGACAATTGTGACAATCACGTAAAAATGATGACAGCGAAATGCTTATAATAACGGCCATGATAAACAGATGCCAAGGAAGATTCCCGATACAAAGTTACCAGCGTTTCGGCGAAACCTGTTGCCTTCGTCTTCAGGATAGAAAACTCTTCTACGCTGAGCATGTACGCAGCAGATTATCCCGAAACATCGGTAACTTTTCTATTACACTGCACTACGTCACATGCCAGAAAATAGCAATCTTCATATCCCATGCCGTGACGACCGCCATGATTGTGATGATAATGATGGTGATATGTGCAGTACATTCCTGCTTGACACCTGCAGAGCACTAACATGTGAAATCATCATATTTTGACTCTTTGAGGACGCTGTTATGCTAAAACTTGGTCTCTCCGTGCAGGCAGAGCTGTATGCACAGACGCCATCAAATAAATATTCATCAAAAAAACTCCCGGCAGGCGGCAGCACTAGCTGCTTCTTTGTGCAATCCATATGCTTGCTTCCTCGCAGGGTTGAAAGTCATTACTGCTGAATAATAAAATGTGTATAAAAATAAATGAAAAAGTGTCAAAGAGGAACGGGAAATATAAAAGAAGCAGCCCGTCACAGACACAGGTACAGGGTGTCGCCAGTCACAGCCTCTTGCTGCTCCAGCTCCAGCCACTGATCCAACAGCACATCCATCCTTCCATCCAACATTCCACTGATCCAACAGCACATCCATCCTTACATCCAACATTCCACTGATCCAACAGTCCATCCAGCCTTCCATCCAACTTTCCCCTGATCCAGCTGTCCATCCATCCTTCCATCCAACTTTCCACTGATCCAACAGTCCATCCATCCTTCCATCCAACTTTCCACTGATCCAGCAGTCCATCCATCCTTCCATCCAACTTTCCACTGATCCAACAGTCCATCCGTCGTTCCATGCATCCCCCAGCCAGCCTATAGTTGGGGCCAGATGGATCCTGTCTGACTGTCGCCCTTTTAGCTCGCTCCTGGTCTGCTCGTGTCCGTCTGCAACCTGTAGCTGACCTCCCGGTTGACTTAAAACTCCAATCGGGTTGAGCAGTTCACAGAAATGTGACGGACCGAGCCCTGGTATATAGTGTACGAGTGGGTATACGTGAAAACACAAGCTCAGAAGCAGAGTGACTGTTGTGCATAGCTGCCGACTAAGTATCTAAACACAACGGTAACTATATGTACCACCTTTTATACTAAGGAAACAGAATTTTTCCCACAGAATATAGTTACGTGTTCCGCATAATTCTCGCAGTGAACAAATATTAACAGCCATGAACAGCGTCAGCAGGTTGGGCTTTGAATTGGAGACACAAAATGATGGGTTAATCTTCTGGGTTATACAACGCCGTGTAGTCAACCGACGTTTCGGAGGAATATATTGTCTCCATCTTCAGGATCGAATAAATCGAGAAAATACTAGCGTGGAAGCAGGTGGCAAGCCGGCTTGGCACCTGCTTTCGCACTGCTTTCTCATCTGGCTTATTCTTATACCCTGAAGATAGAGGCGACATGTTCCTCCTAAACGTCGGTTGACTTTCAACGGTTATTTACCCCAGAAAGCAGTACTCTTCATAGCCACCGCTGTGGGAATTTAACACTGTACAGAGAGACACTGCAGACCAGTCGGTTGGTGTGACTCAGAACAAATTAGGGAGCTGAATCCTCCGCGGAGACATTGGGCGCTTCACCGATCGATGGCGCGTCGAGCAGTGGGATCAGAGCGAACACAGAACATCCATATCCTTGCTTCCCTTATGAAACTGTTTTCTCTTATTTATTGTTCCGGCACTCAGCGAGCGAGTCTCGTCGTGCTCAGTGGCGGCTCGTCCACTGTTCTCCTGCCTTGCAACAGCGTCTCTGATCCTGCTGTGATGAGCCACTCCAACATTGTCCCACAATATTATTTGAGTGTCTCCGATGTGCCGAAGACGTGACAATAACCGGCTCCCTTTCCTGGCCATTTCGCTTTAACAGTTTCACAGCAGGAATACAATTAGTTCTTGCCTGCAGACCCCACGTGACAAAGCACAGACGTGCGCCATTCTCCGTTTGATTTGTACGCAGGCTAAAATATCTACAGGTTACACAGGCAGAGAGAATGCAATGTTATCGGTACCCCTGGCAATATAGTCCATCTGCTATACCAATGAAGTGCGTCATGCTCAAGTAGTGACTTAGATCGTTACGTAATAATTCGACAGCCGCTAGGTTTTGGCGGGATAGCGCAGTCGGTACAGCGACTGGCTGCTGGTTGGAGGAACGAGAGGTCGGAGTTCGAGTCCCGGTAAGGTCAAGAATTTTCTCTTCTCCATGTCGTCCAGACCGGTTCTGGGGTCCATCCAATGGGTACAGGGGGCTCTTCACCGGGGTGAAACGGCCGGGGCATGAATCTGACCACTCACCTCCAACTAGTGTCGAGGTCAAGAAAATGTGTATCTATACACCCACTCCCCCATACGCCTCTATGATGTAGTGCTTAATTAGTTAAGCACAGGAACAACTTTTTTATCCTTTTAGCTTCGTCATTTATACGCCGACGGGAAATCCGAGCTTGTCACGCGAAGGAGGTCTCAAATTTGTGAAGAGGGTGCGTTGTCCTGTTCTTTGTTTGAAACAGTCTCGAAGATTGGGTTCTGTCTCCGTCTTCAGGTGGAACCAGTCCCTAGCTCCGGACCGGAGACGGAGACACTGTCTTGTCTAATGTCCTGAAACACAATAATCGCACGAAACTTACGGACAAAGCAGTTTCCTCCTGAGTCCTGCTTTACTGAGCACGTTCCCAGAATGGGCCTTCACTTGGCCTCCATCTTGTGCTGATGACGTAATCATGTACGTCACTATGTGTTGATGTTTTAAGACAGAGAACACCACAACTCCTCACGTTCAGCGTTCCCATTCTGATCCGTTATTTCTAGGCGTTCTTTACGGTCTCAATAGGCTCAGAATAGCCTTGTAAATACGGCAGATATAAAAGTGATTGCTACTCGTTTATATTACAAGGCCATTAAGAAACCCAATCAGCCATTTTTCAAGTTATTCCCCCACCCCCGCCCGTCCCATGAGATCCAGACATTTAACTGTTCCAGGGGGCCCCAAGAGCATGAATTTCGAGAATCCACGTTGCTGCTCGCTTTTGGTCAGTTCCATCTCACAAACATGGAGTGTCTCCCCTCGCCACGTGTGCCCCGTCATAATCTGTTTAGTGTCATTTTGAAGCACTTCCGCCTCGTCTCCCAAATGCCACTCCCTACCCCACACTCTCGTGTGCAGTGTAATTAGCCCGCTATCAGTCAGCTGATCGGATTGGATCGGCCCCTGAGGACGCGTCAAGCTGTCGGCTCCAATCTGTTCAGTGTCCCTCTGCCCGCTCGTGGCGACGGCCGCACTGCAAATGTAACCTCCACAGGCACGTGCGTGTTGAGTTGCTTTTCTGTGCTGTCTATGTAACGATCCTGTCAGTAACGAATTGGAAATTACGCGGCATTTGTCTGGAGGAACTGAGGAAAACTACGATTTTTTCAGCCAAAATAGCCAGTGTCTCGGCCGAGATTCGAACCGAACACCTCCCCGAATACAAATCTAGGGTGTCATAATTCATAATAATAAATCATTTCCCTTTCTTGTAATGTTCTTTTCCTTGTATAGCAATGCCATCTCCTATACTGGCTTCTTCACTTATCCTCTCCTTAATAACACTTACTTTCTCACGCTTTGGTCCAGCAGCTGTCTAAGAGTCGTTACTTTGAGACGGGCTCTATGCTTTTTGCCTTTTGCATCAGTCTCTTCACTTTCGATTTCTTCAATCAATGTGTACACCTTCCTGCTATGTGAGGCTGTACCTTCCCCATTTCACTTGCCCTCAGCTGATAATGCTCGCGGCTCCTGTCGTCTCGACCCATTTCAGAAACCAGTCACATCAGTAACCACATGTGCCGCCTTTCAACTTCACAGAACTCTGCATACTGTAAATGTACACGTATTTATGTGTTTAGCATTAGCCGGGTGGCCTTGGCAGTGCAAATGCACGATTTATACGAATTTTGAAATGCAAATTATTTACAAGAGCTTCAGACTTCGAAGGGCTAATGGTTATTGTGCCCATTTTAAAGGGTTAACACGCAGCTTCAATGCTTCGTGTATCAACCTCCGGAGAATGGCTTGCATCAGAGCCGAAATGTCTCATCGACAGTAATAATCAACAGTCACCCTCAGCGATACATTTTATCCTGTGGTTCGGTGTCTGCGCCTCTGGTCTGGTCACTAGGCTACTGTAACTGGTCTTATAGGAGATAAAAGTAACATTTTCCTAGTTGCCTGGCAACGGCACGATGCCGCGATGCTAGATGGGAAACTGGTCACCAAGAATATACCTATATATATATATATAGGGTGAAACTTCCGCTCCGCTTATTTACGCACCACGTCAAGTAGACAAATGGGTGAGTGGAGGTATGGCTCCAAGCACTCTTAAGGAACTGCCGGCTTCACGCCCCCTGCCGCCCTATCTGCGGTACCCAGTGGGTGTGGCCCACCTCATGTTTCGGTACCCCCTAGCGCTGGACGGGTCGTAATGCGACTGCACGGAGCTTTGAAAGCTGTCGCAAGGATTCCTCGCTCCGCACGCGGGATCTGAAGCCCGGGCGCTGAGCTGGCAGGCTCTCAGTGATCGCTATAACCGAGACCCCTTGACACTGGCCTGGCGCAATTTACTGCTCCGAAAGATTAGAATTATAACTTCAAACCCGCCAGTCAAAGGTAAATGTATCCCTGTAAGAGACCGTGGAGGCCCAAACAGTTGTGAGTCGTCGAGGCTCCCACATTTTCTAGATAATCGGCTCGCAGATGGCGGTGAGATTGTTAGCCTTACGCGCCCATTTACCCCACAGGAAGATTCCTGGTACTGATTTCTCATCAGAGGATGAGTCGACCCCAGGGCCATAGTACGGCTGGAAGGATTGTGTTAACTGAAAAATACAATAACCTAATCGGGAATCGAACCCGCGACCTTCCGGCTTGTAGCATACTGTCTCAACCAACTACGCTACCTCGTCAAACCAGCCATTAGCTACTAGAGTTGTTTATGTGTCGCCATAGCAACGAAATTTTCGCGCGGTTGCTGTGTTATTCTTTTGAATTTTTACTAAACAAATTGCTCTGATGAAATTGCATATATTTGTAAAATCCGTCGCCTTGCAGACCTTCCTTCAGTGAGCGGCGCCAGTGTCATTCCCACCTCAGAGTTTTGCACGATGGCAGTCACCAACACGAGGAAGCCTCGAGTGCTCTTCTGTTTCGACGTGTTCATGGTCTGCTTGCAGACGCGGTGAAGTTCACCCCTCCGCGTACCTGGACAGAGTGGGGATTATTACGAAAGCACTCTTCCTGTCAGATTGGAACCCAGCAGCCTCGCTCCCGCCCGCGACACTTGCTTCAAGCCGTCCCCTGCAGCAGATGTGCGCCACGCGATAGCTATCTTCATCCGCATTCACTTGCAAATGCTACATCAAATATTCATCGCTGATTCGTATCGCCCTAATCGTTATCATGCCGCCCCCAGATCGTAGCACTCCGGGGCTTGAACCGGCTACCTGCCGACTGGAAGGGCAGCCAAAACACGTAGGCTGGGGATTGAAGCCCGTACTCAACAAAATGCAGTCGCCGTACGGTATTGTTGTCTTCTTTCGGGTCTCTAGCAAGTGTCAGCCATGTATGCCTGTCCGCATGCTACAGTTCGGGAACCGCTAACGATATTTTCGTGAAATCTGATAATGAAGCAGTTGTATTAACGTCTGCAGACAAACTCCAGTCCTGGTTACAAGCGGCGCGTCTCCAGCCTAAGTCTCTGAACATTTGTCGGCGCGAAGGATGTTTCAAACAGAAGTTGTAGAGAAAGACAAAACATATTCTTCCGCAAGTCCTTGGTGTTTCCTGTTAATTAAACTGTAGTTAGCGAAAGTGCTATGCTCACAGTTCCTACAAATATTAAGTTTGTGGACATTATCCATCGTCCTGCTTTTATTTAAGAATACAGCGTTTCAGAGACTGGGTTCTGTCTCCTTCAGCAGGTAAAACTTAACTCAATTGTTCTCAATGGATAGAGCTAGTCCCTATCTCCGGACACCTGCACCAACACAAGTTGGGGTATACAAACCAAGCACAGCACAAAGCATCTGCGAGAGCTAAGACAAAATATTAAAATATTAATAAAATCTCCACACGAATGAGGCCTTATACCAGAGAACTATCAGAATAGATGTCATCACTGGAGAGATAAATTCCCTGTATGATACCAACACAAAAACACTAATTTTCCCACTCAGTCTACACTGGACGCAGTTGTAGTTTTTTTTTTAATTCTGCTGTGATAACGGAAGTCCAGATGGGAGACGATAGATAATGTCCAGAAAGTCTATGTTTGTGTTAGTGTACTATTATTATTATTATTATTATTATTATTATTATTGGAGGGGGTGGGTTTCCCCAAGCACCGCGACCAGTGGTCTATTGTACGTCCCCCTGTGATATTCTACCAGTCTCTGTACCCTACCGATACTGGTGCGTGCCATCAGTCCCGACTCAGCCAGCGAGTTCGGCCTCTACTGGCTCAGGGGTATCTAGATGCTTCCCCCATCTACCAGAGGCGTTAGAGACTATTGTTGGGCGGGAAACGTCCTTTATAATTTGGCTCAGAGATCTCTTTGAGGCATGAGGTTCTTCTACGTGCCGTAAAGCTACGACACGGGACCCACGGCTTAAAGTCCCTCCCGGAGGACTTGTTCCCTGAATTTTTCTGCCCTTAAATATTCTACGACCTCCGCCAGGTTTGAACCCGCGTACCTTGAGTCATGAGGTGGGAACGTTACCCCTAGACTACGGAGGCCGCTTGTTAGTGTCCTAACTTCTCGCAAGCAACAGAGCAAGCGACTTCCAAAAGGAAACAGCTGGAAGCGAAAACCCAGGCACTGCTTGCCGGGGAACCTTACTAAAACTGAGCTTATTCATATCCCGCACTCTCTCGGCAAATATGCGAAACTTCAATGAAACTGAGATAGAGCTCAAACGAACTGACACGTTTTATGGAATCGACAAGCATTCAGCTGATCAAGAAATTATTTGTTACTTGTCGCTCCAAAGGAGTGTTCTGCCTGTCCGAAACGTCTCTGATTGTACGTTACACTGAGCGAGTAGCCAACTTTCGGAAGAAAAGAGATTCCGGTGTGGCAAGTTGTACCAACCATTGCATGCTGAAAATAGAATCCGGTAAGTTCCCGTGCGTCATGCAAAGATGCACGCTACTGTCTCATGATGACGCGTCCTCAGAGTTGTTTCAGACATAAGAATTAATTTCACACCCTCAAGTTGGAGATCCACATTAATGTTATCCTCTCATCTGTGCCAACCATCTCAGGCGATTACAAAAGGAGCGGAGCTGCAGGAGGTGCTGCCATAAATGGCAACGTTGCGTGCGACGCCCCTGTTCGCCCCAGACGCTACGTCTCGGATCTGTTTATTCGCCCGTCCCTCTCGACTGATTTACCAATTCAATTACTGCATAACGTTGATTAGACCAAACTCCGGTCTACTTATGGGACCCGCTAAACACGACACAAAGCCACTCCTCTCTACATGAACATATGGCGTGCTCTCTCGTATAATGTTGTCTAATTGGTACAAAAGCAACCCCAAAACCAAATGCAATTAGCATCCCACTCAATTGAAATCATACGGAACTGATTTTTCCAAAGAGTAACAAAGGCAGAACGTGAGGCCGGGGTACAGGGTGGCCATGGTGCAGCAACTCCACAACCTCGGACACTTTATTTAAGGTTAATTAAACAAATATTTCGGTGGCTAAAAGTAAGTAGAGCAGACTGGTAGGATGGTTAGTGAATTGCCGTCTCTGCACTTTTCTCGACGGACTGAAGAAATCCACGTAAAGCCTCAGTCAATAAAGCTGTGTCCTGGCCTAGACACGATCCTGGAACTTCCCGATACGCAGTAAGCGTGGTACCCACTCCACCTCAACTTCCAGTATTTAAAAGAGGAAATGTGTCCACTCTGCTGACAGTGCCCTCTGTTGACAACGCCCTCTATAGTGTCCCAACTATCTGCTCACAGTGCCCTCTGTTGACAACGCCCTCTATAGTGTCCCAACTATCTGCTGACAGTTCCCTCTCTCTGTTGACAACGGCCTCTATAGTGTCCCAACTATCTGCTGACAG
>NW_019742973.1:470936-481056 GCF_002891405.2 Cryptotermes secundus | reverse complement strand
CCCCGGATGCAGTGAGCAGAAGAACAACTGAAAGTCGCTCGCAGGCCGCGCACTTATCAATGCGGGAGCAACACTTAATACAAATCTAACAAGAGGCACTTGTGGTAGCAAGCTTCATTTAGTTTGTATTGGGGGAAGGAAGAGGGTGGCTTTATTGGCTTAATGCAGGGGGTTGGGTTATGTTATAGCCCCTCTAGGGTTAAGTTAAGGTTAGATAATGTATTCAGTACATTACTGCGAAGCAGTGCTTTGATGTCCGCTAACATTCTCTTCTGTCACGGTTTGTTCGCTCGGCCCCTCGCAACTCGAGAACACTGCGCACGTAATTACAAGACTTGCACTGGCTGAGGAGAACCGCGGCTCGATACTCGTTCCATTTCGTTTATTTAACTGCGTCGTGCCAACTGCAGCAGCTACGTACCGCCCTGGAAGCTGAGGCAGCTGGAGGGCGCGCCATTGTGTCGCTAATCCGATTAGCTCCATTTTGAAATGGGGCGAGAGTGTTGCTATATATAAAAACCCCGCTCACTTTTCACATTATAATAAGAGGTTTTCCTTTCCGCACGCCTCCACCAGCTCTCACTGTCGGCTTGTCTTTGCTTGAGGTTCTCACGGCTCTGAATCTCCTGCTACATGGCGCCGTGTATTCTGGTAGAATGATACCAACGTTTCGGAGAAACCTACTGCCTCCATCTTCGAGGTGCACCCTTCTACCACACCAGAAGGCGTCACATCCCAGCGGTAAATGAGAGGATGACCAGTGAACAATGAATTGTAGAGGACGTCGTGGCGTAATTTGAGGCATGCTATATTAATGCCGGATTTTGGTTGGAGCGACTGAGTAAATCTAGGAAACAACCGCGTCCAGACAGTCGGTCTTCGGGGCGAAATTTAAACCCAGGATCTCAGGAATGAAAGCACACTGCTACACAGCAGAGAGCGACGTTTCAGTGCTGTCGCTTCATACCGCCTCATGTATTTCACAACTTTTTCTTTTTTCGTGGTCACACTGGAAGAGTTATTGACTTCGTTACATAACAGGCATAGGGGCCGGGATAGCGGGTTGCAGGCTGGACGACCGAGAGATCGGCGTTCGAGTCCCGGTAGGGTCAAGAATTTTCTCTTCTCCACGTCGTCCAGCCTGGCTCTGGGGTCCACCCAACCTCATATCCAATGGGTACCGGAGACTCTTTCACCCCGGGTAAAGCGGCCTGGGCCTGATGTTGACCACTCACCTCCAGCTAGTGCCGAGGTCAAGAAAATGTGGATCTATACATCCACTCCCCTATACGTCTTCATGGCGTAGTGCTGAATTAGTTAAGCACAGGGACAACTTTACCTTTTACATAATGGCGATAACACGTCACATAAGGGGTGGTGGGGGCGCTCTGTTGCCCTGGCGTTTGAACCTGTTTCTTCCTGACCTGCACGACAGTACAGGCAAAGCCCGAGCCAGTTGCCAGACACGCGTGTCACTGTTCAGTTCATCTGGTTTGTAGGCAGACTGAGGCTTGGGAAGTGTTCTTTCGAACCCCCCGCCACTCACTGTCACTTTTGTCGGAGGCAAGAAGAAAACCCAAAGCTATTGCGGACTACACGCCACGGACACCACCTGCATATAGGGCGTTCTTCGTGCTCAGTAAGGAACTCCGTGGCCTGTAGTCCACAAGCGAACTATAGCGACTGAGCGACCGCCGCTTGTCGGCGAAGTTAGTGCCAACTTTTGCGGATAGAGGGTGTCACGTGGTCAGCGCAACGGATTCCCACGGCCCTTAATCTGGGATTTCTAGACCGGAACTTAGTACACGAGGAAATCACTGGAATCTTGGGGGAAAGACTCGTTCTCTAGATTGTGACGAATTACATAGAGACTTTATGGACATCGCGTATAATAAGTCGAACAAATATAAAGATTTACATACATTGCAGAGGCCGGAAAGAGCGACAAAGGCGACATAATTTGTCGTGATTGAGCCTAGAAACTGATGCCTGTATCACGGCCCCCATACGCAGGGCAGTCGATGGATCCAGAAAGTTGTTCCGCCCCAGCAACACAAACAGATGCTGACAGTGGGTCAGCTAATCAAGAAATTTCCTGCCTTTTATGCATCCCTCAGGTTAACTACCGTGTCCACGAAATTCCCTACCCGGAGAGAAATGAATTTAATTCAAATCACCAAATCTTATAGCTTCATAATTGACCTTAAATGGATAGGATGCGAGGATGTGGACTGGGCGAGTAGCGGGCTCTTGTGAAAAAGTTTATGAACTTTCTGGCTCCACAGAAGACTCAGAATTTCTTAAGTGAGCAACTACCAACTTCTCAAGAAGCACCTTGTTTAGAGAGGTACGACAATAGATACAGAAACACGAAACGAAACGGCTTAGTGAAGCAGTAATGAATTCTGGAGCATGAATCACATTTGGTTATCCTGATTGGCGTTTCTCGCGGTTTTCCACAGTCTCTCCAAGTAAATACCGCAATACTTCGTTGGTTAAGTCACCACAGGTTCCTTCTAAATCCCTTTCAATTCATTATTCATCAGTCATCCTACCATTCGAAATGTTGCCAGCGTCGCAAAACAGAAATACTTCGCCATATCAGCGCCCGCCCAGTAGCAGTAGTAGTAGTAGTAGTAATGTAACTATGATAATGATGATGCTGAAGATAACAATAAAAGTTCAACTTAATTATTGCGTGACAACAGCTATAGAGCCAATAATAATATTCTTTGCTACGCCGTCTTTAGTTGCGCCCTGAAAGATGACAGCGTCGTAAAAACGAGAGCGCTCAGGACCCTCAGGACGACGCGTTTGGTGCAACAGCTGCCCTCTAGCGGACAGAGATGTACATACGAGATCATTGGCAGCGCCTCTATGTGCCAATGTCAGAACTATAACGGCAATTGTAGGTCGCCTCGGGGTCCACAACTTACACACGCGTACCGTAGGGCGCTATGTTATCCCCATGGAGATGGTTTCTTCTTGACAAACTGATAGTTTCACACCCCACTTCTTTAAGATCCCTGTAAATATTATCCTCGAATCTTCTCCCAGGCTATCAGTCGCTTGATATGCTTTATCTCTCAATCTTACAGGTTCATATTCCCCGCCAAATATTGTAACGTCCAACACTTTAAAGAATGTTATATTTTAGCGTTCTGTTGCACTGATTTATGTCCATGATTTATTCTGACCGTCTTACAGTGCATACATTTATTCGCCTTACTCTTCTCTCTTGCACTACATGTTTCAGCACTAAAGTGACATCTTCAGGTGCTTTTCTATGTACGTCGAATTACTTCATTGCATTTTATTGTCATTTTATGATAAAATAACTAAAATATATATTCGTCATATATAATGATAAATTTTAAATATTAAAACTGTTCAGGATTTGTCATCCTTAGGTCTATCTCAATACGCGAGTCACACCTATTTTCTTCTATCTGAGTATTCTTCCTATTTTCATGTGTGTATCTGTAACGTGAAATTGTTATTCATTAATACCGTGTTCTGAATTTTATTTGTTACGTGTGGTATTATAATGTTTGATACTCACTGTGCTTTGTGTTGTGNTATCTGGTGTTAAATTTCCTCCCGGTTTGTCCTATATATTCCTTGGGGCAATCTAGGCATTTCATGCTATATATGCCACTATTGTTATATGTATTTATTTCTGGTCTTGATTTTAGTATATGTTGTAAATTGTTCTTAGTTCTAAATGCTATTTTTAATTTTGTGTCTCGAAATGATTTTGTGATATTTCTTGTTTCTTTTCTTATATATGTGAATGTTGCCCATTTCGTTTTTGTTTTTTGTTCTTCTGAATCCTCTGTAATGTTCTGCTTTTTTGCAATGTTTTGTTTTCTGTTATTTGTAGTTAGTTTTGTAATTATATCTGTGTTGTACTTGTTATTTATGAGTATGTTGTTTATAGTTTCTATCTCATTATCTTTTGCTGCTCTGGTGATGGGGTAGTTATTTACTCGATCTATGAGGTATTTAATACCAGATATCTTGTGTTGTTTTGGGTGACATGAGTCACTTGGTATTATTATGTCCGTTGCTGTGTGTTTTCGGTGGATGGAGAATTGTAACTTTTCCATTTCTCTATATATTCTTATATCTAAGAAATTTATAGATCTATGGTTCTCTTTCTCTATTGTGAAATTTATCGTTGGCAGCCGTTTATTAAATTCCACAATCATGTTGTCTATTTGTTTTCTTTATATCATACAATATTAGTATGTCGTCAACATATCTGAAATATCCAATTATTTTCTGATTTTTTAATATGTTATATATTTGTGTGTGCTCCATGTTCTGGATGTATATTTCTGCTAATATTGCAGAAGTTGGAGGTCCCATAGCTAAACCATCTGTTTGTAATATTTTTGTTCATGTTGAAAATAATTTGGTCTAGTATAGTATTCAATATGCACATAATTTCTCCTTGTGTATTTATGTCTGTATTATGATTGTGTTGTAGTATGTTTTTTGTTATGTTCATTATATCTTTCTTAGGTATGTTTGTTTGCATGTTCTCTATATCAAATGAACATAATCTTATGTTTTCATTTATTATAATGGTGTTTAGGTCATTCATTAATTGTATGGAGTTACGTATATAGTGTATATGTATGTATATATATTTTAGTTATTTTAGCATAAAGACAACAGGGCATGCAATGAAGTAATTCGACGTACATAGAAAAGCACCCGAAGATGGCACTTTAGTGCTGAAAATGTAGTGCAAGAGAGAAGAGTAAGGTGAATAAATGTATGCACTGTAAGACGGTCAGAATAAATCATGTACTTTAAAGAAGATAAGAACCAGGGGGGATGAAGGGAGGGGTGGACACACAAGGGGAGACGAGATGTGCACGTAAAAGCTTGTTTGCGAAACTGGAAGTAACGGACCATTTGGAAGACCTAGCCATAAATGTCTCTGTGTCTAATTAAGCGCCTTTTCATAAAGGGGAGGCACCGCTATAACTCCAGCGGTGCTGCCCTGGAGAGAGAGCCCCCAGTACACACTGGGTGGGGCCCAGAGCCGATCTGGCCCGTGTGGAGAGGTTTAGTAGTTAGCTGTTCCTTCGTTGTAGATCTGGCTATGCCTTTCTTCCCTCAGCGTTTTCTTTCTTCTTCATTCTTGTGAAGGCTCAAAGAAAACGCGTGACCAACCCTCAACTGTAAAAAAAAAAAGCCCTTGGGCTGTAGAACGTGGTGAGAACTTTATATTACTTCAAACCTGTACCAGGGTTCAATCCCAGATCACGTCATATGGGAATTTTGGTTGACAATGTAATAGCGTATCTGCTAAATGTTCATTCATTATCCTGTTACTGACGCTGTCTCATCTCGATACTGTCAAGCTGATCGATGAGGGAAATTCTGTGAATTACGTTGTATGCTTGCGTAGGGCACGAGACATTCTTCCCTCTGCATTATGTTGGTGCGGCGTCGCGGTGTTGCAGAAACGGCCGGTAGAGCGCACAGGCGCGCAGTCGACCGCCTTCGTCTGGCTTTTTGGCTGAGCCGCAAGGTGGAGCGGCAGAGACCGTCTTACCCATTTAACGATGCTGTCTCAGTACTTGCCTGGAGGGTATGAGGAAAACCAATTGATCTACAAAGTACGAGAGCAACCCCCTCTTTCTTCCAGGATGGAGAGTAGCTATATAGAGAATGGCGCTAACGTGATAGTTCAATTAAAAAGGATTTGAAAACATGGGTTAGTGAGTGAAGAAAACCACGAACAACCTCAGAATAGCCGGTGTCCCTACCGATATTCGAACCAAGCACCGCCTGAATGTAAGTGTAGCCTGTTCGATGGTGTCCTCGACAAGCTGACAGTCGATCATACGGCCACGAAAATCCCCTCCTTTTATGGATGCAAAAGATCCATTACCATGAAGAAATCAGTCTTCTGGGATTTGGCACCGTCGCAGAAGACTGCTTTCTTCATAGTCACCGCCGTGAAAGCCTCAAATCTTACATTCATTACCATGTTGACAAGATCCCGCCAGTCGACCGTATCCTGAGCCAGATGAATCCAGTCCACACACTCTCGACCTATTTCTCTAAAATCAACTTTTGATATTGGTTTCCAGTCTGTGCTTAGGTCCTCGAATTATGGTCTTCTCTTCATGTTTCCAAACTAAAATGTTGCATGTGTGCTACATGCCTTGCCCATATTCTCATTGGGTTCGAGGCTCTCACAGCGGTGTCTACTTCTGAGATGTCGCGCCGTGCAATCCGATAAGATTTCACCGAGATTTAGGAGGAACGCAGACGAACTTGTACCGGCCTGCACGGTGGCATCACATCCAAGAATAAAGCACTCGTTTCCTAGCACTCAAAAATCCACGTGTTTGAGATCCAACTGAGCATAGGCTGAGCTGCTTGTTATAGCTGACAACAGTTCAGCTGCCTTTAGTGGCTACACTGCTGACGACACTGATATGGTCTTCGCAGCACTGATTACGGGCAGGGGAGGACTGAGAAATTTGGTAGGAAAACCCCAAACTAGGAAACCAAGGCAGTGATAGGATAATAATATTGTGGCATGTAGGCCTGTTGCTAGGCAATGGCCAAGAAATAAGCAACTGTACAACAGTCACTGTAAATTAACGGCTCCGCAAACAAACATATTTCCACGACAAGAGAATACAACAGTATTTGAAGAGACAGCAGTGAACATCTCACGTCTCATCGGCTGAACAACAGCTAACTACTTCACCCTTTTGAAGCACAGCAATTGATATTTGTACATCGTGAAATTTCGCATTCTGCCCACAGAGTGTATCTGTGTTCCTTGTGGTTCTCACAATTACCAGCGGCTGTTTCCGTAAACAACAGTAACCGTTTGGTCTTTGTAGTGGAGACGTAATGTTTCCTGTGAGGTACGGACTGAACATCCTAAAACTCTGCATTCTGCCCACAGAGTGTTTCTTTCTTTCTTTCTTTCTTTCTTCTTTCTCTCTCTCTCACACACAGAGTGTATCTGTGTATTCAGTACGGTTCTCACAGTAAACAGCAGTAACCGGTTGGGCTTTGTAGTGGTGACGTAATGTTTCCTGTGAGGTACGAACTGAATTCTTATATATACTGCATTCTGCCCACAGAGTATATCCTCAGTTGTCGGATAGACTTCAGGCAGGAAGGTCACATACCCAAGCCAGGCCTGTTCTCTTGGCCCAGCGCGGGAGCTCCAAGACATCGAACAGCTTACGGCTCTGAATAACCAGCCCCGTACGTTGCAGACGAAGAGAAGAAAGAAGAGGATTCCAGCTTACGCTTGTGTTCCCGGCGGTACTGCCTCAGTTGAAACCTAACGGTGCCAACGAACGCTGAGGATCCTTTGTAATCCTTACATTCCACCCTTAACCAGTGTTGCAACATCGGTGAATCAGCGCTAGCTTGTAGGAGTAAGTTCAGGTGGGCTTCGGCCCGAATGCTTGACGGAGGTTACTGCTGTCATCGGATGATGCAACTGTCCTTGGTTCAGTTCCTTTTAACTTTTAACTTATACCCCGTTCCAAATAGTATTAGCACTTCCCTGGTACGCCTGGTGTTGGTGAGTAAACCGTAGCTGCCAGCATGGTGAAGTCCAAGGTCATTAGATTGGACCCCCTAGGCATTAAGAGGGTTATGGACGTTAGTGGCCCCTCAGCTCTAAATACAAACGTAAAGAAACCCAGAAAAGTAAATAGAAATAAAGCCGAAAAAAAGAAACCATTAGAAAAACCAACCATATTAACCATAAAACCTAAGCACGCGCTCCGGTCCCCAGTGAGCGTAGAGTCCGATAGTGCTTCATCTGAATATTCAGATTCAGAAATGGCATCGATATGGCCGGAAATTAAACCCCTCCAACTAAAGAAAATCTTAAACAGTCCGAACTAAGCAGACTCAAGTCAGCCTCGCCCGTGATATGCTCTTCTGGCAATCACAGCCTTACAGTGGCTGCAGATGTCCACTGTTCCCAAGGTGGAACTAAAGCTGTGAGGCAAGGTGCACAGAAACCTGCTTTATCGGCAAGAGCCTCTTCTGAACCGCCTAATCCAGATGAGATAGCGGAGGATAATGACTTCACTGTCATTACCCCCAAAAAGAGAAAAAACAAAGCAAAAGTAAACCCACCCATAACAGAAGCCGCCATTAATACAGCTTTGCCATCCTCTCCCGCTCCTGAGAGCCGTGTTGCTGGCAGCTCAGAGAAGAGGACCAACTTCCTAACCGCACCCAGAGAGAAAATTTCGCCGGTCGTCATCCACCACCACTTCCAAGGTGACATGACCAGACTTAACAAAGATTTTCACTCCAAATTCCAGCCTATAGGCTTCACAACCTATAGAATGAAAGCTGGCATAGCATGTCAGACTTCAACATACCAAGACTACCTAAACTTACAAAGCTTTTTAAAAGAAAGTAAAGTTCCATTTAACCTGATTAAACACAACGATTCTAAGCCGTACAGGGTGGTTATCAAAGGCATCCCTCCTACCACCCCTCCTAAAGCCATTCAGGATGAGCTACTGGCCCTTGGGCTGGCAGTTCAAAACGTCATCCCAATGTCCACTTGGCGAGACAAAACCCCTCTGCCCATGCATATAATTGAGCTAGATAACGTTCCACAGAGCCAGAAAATTTCGCAGTTGTCCCACCTGTGTTACATCAGAATCACTGTGGAGCCTTATAAGGGACGCGCCGTGCCGCCTCAGTGCGCACGGTGTCAGCAATTCTATCACGTGGCGGCAAACTGTCAGGCCCCTCCGGCTTGTGCCCACTGTGCAGAGGAACATTGCTCGTGGCAATGTGAAAAACGTTTTGAACCGAACTTTGTGCCCACGTGCGCTCTGTGCAAAATCGGAGATCGCGGCTCCAAGTACAGAGGTTGCCCCTATTTTCGGAACCTCATGGAAAAGGAGATGAGAAATAAACCTCAGCCTGAGAAGTTGAATAACCGCCAGCCTTCTAATGTGGGCAGAGCGCGAAACTCATTTCAATCTATGCATCCGCAAAATCCTCCCTCTAAAACCCTCCACGACTATCCGCCTATGAGTCCCGGAAACGCTTGGAGCAGGCCTCTGAACTTTTCCACTTCACAACTGCCACAACCTCCCCCTCCTACTCCACGTTTAAATCAACCGCGTAACCTTCTGTCCAATCACATCTTTGTACCCCACATGGAAATTCCGCAGTTTTATTACAGACAAGATCCGCGTCTTTCCCATAAACTAAGCTGCACTTGCAACTCGCACCCCAACCCTTCAGTAAACAATAATGTTCAACCAGCTGCAAAAGAACCCGTTACCTCTGAAACTGGCATTTCTCCGCCAGAACAGAACATACCTGCTTCACCCCCTCCCCCCGGGGCAGGGGACGAGCCGAACTCAGATTCTTCGGTCGCCCCTAATTCTCGGCACTCTGCCCCCAAGTTGTCCAGAACAAAGGGACAAACTCATACACAGCAACAAGACACAACACACCCGCGGGAGGAACACAGTTACATTTCTTCTGATCAAAATTTATTGCAGTCGGCAGACAACATGCATCAGCACGGCCATCAGCCTCCCAGACAGAGACTAGGTAACTCGTACACTGAACATCAAACTAGGGAATTTGTCAATTGTGTTCGGGCTTTCAANTCAAAGAGCGAGATTGATGTAGCGGTTAAGCACCTTACAGACATCCTCAACAGAGCCACTCTCTATGCTGTACCGTTAAGAATGAAAACTTTCAAATCAGTGCAGATTGCAGCCTCCACTCGTGTGCTCATTCAAAAGAGGAACAGGCTTCGGACGCAATGGCAAAGAACCCGTGATATTATTCTTCGCCCGCTCATTAATTTTTTAAAAGAGCAAATAGATTCGGCAATAAAAGAACAATTATCGAACACCTGGCAGAAAACTTTACAAGGGCTGGACACCAATAACATGAGAGACACCTGGCGGATAACTAAAAGTTTAACAAACGCAAATTTTAACATCCCACCCCTTACCATTAAAGGGGAAACAGTGACCGATACCCAGGAAAAAGTAAACGCATTTGCCGACACCTTGGAACAAATTTTCACTACCAATTTGGATGCTGATCGTACTTTTACAGTTAGCAC
>NW_019742973.1:459774-466530 GCF_002891405.2 Cryptotermes secundus | reverse complement strand
TCCAAATTTTCTTGACCTCGGCACTAGTTGGAGGTGAGTGGTCAGCTTCACGCCCCGGCCGCTTTACCCCCGGGGAAAGAGCCCCCGGTACCCATTGGATAGGAGGTTGGATGGACCCCAGAGCCGGTCTGGACGATTTGGAGAAGTTAAAATTCTTGACCCTACCGGGACTCGAACTCCGACCCTTCACAGTCGTCCAGCCCGTATAATAAAATTTGGCTTAACCGGGTTTTCGATTAACCGTGACTTCCATCCCCACCATTAGCCCGGATAATCGAGAGTTGACTGTATACTGCATTCTGCCAACAGAGTGTATCTGTGTGTTCCGTGTGGTTCTCACGGTAAACAGCGACTGTTTCCCTAAACAGCAGTAATCGGTTGGGCTTTATAGCTGAGATGTGGTGTTTCTAGGAACTGAAATTATTAGCCTAATTGAATTTCTTTGTGGAAGCAAGTAGTCTTGTTAGGTCCCCGTGCTGTCTATGTGTCCTCCGGTTGTTTCTTGCACTGGCTGACACATTTTCACGACATGAAAGCTATGTTACTGGAGGCCATCTAAGATTAGTAAGCGTTAAGTCCTACAATCGGACGTAGCTACGTGACGGACACGCGAAATTCTGAAGTGTAAGCGATGCCAGTGGCAATATAGAGTCATAACTTGTTTATTGGAATAAATCTTTGAAATACATGCAACTGTCGTTTAGGTAATTTTTGTAGGATGTAAAATAACAACATGGCAGCCGTGCGAAAGTGAATGTTCCTTTAGCTTCCGGTTTAATGACAACTGTTGAATCACAGGAGATACTGTGCACGATGAGACGTAAGGGTACAGACGGAAACTCGGCGAGAGTGCCAGACTTGTAGGTTACGTCAACAAAATTTAAATCAGCCCGAGTCTGTACTAAGCAAGCGATGTGGGACGAGCTTCAGCGAGCTAAGACGTAGAAAAATGTGTAAATGCAAAAATCAGCGGTGCGAGAGAGGGAGCGTCGTAACACCGTTTAATATGCTGGGTGGAGAGACAATAAATGCATATGGAATTTTGATGGGGAAACTTCTTATAAACGGCGAATTTGAAGACCGACGAGGATAATATTAAGCCAGATATTAGGGAAAGAGTTTGTGACGGCGGGTGGCGGGTGGCGGAGAGAATTGGGTCGGTGCTGCCTTGGATTTTCCAGTTCGGATGCCAGGGAGATGTGTAAGATGTTAAAGCTGATATTCAGATGTAACTGATGGGAAAAGTTCGCAAGAAATTTCTTTTTGCCTCTTGCGGCAAGTCAGAAACAGACAGCTGCTTTTATATAATAATTACATCAAAGATTCAGGACCCCTGCTTACAAAATCATCATCGGATTCCGATAATTGCAAACAGCGCTTCGGGTTCTCACGTCCCCGCAGTTCAATAAGACGCAATAAGGAGTGCAGGGCGCTGCAATGCCGGCGCGCCAAGTAATTGCGTTCCAGCCAGAATTCTAATACCTCAGGAGCGCGAGAAATGCGGAGAATTTGAGTGAATGAAAGGGGGTGGGTGAGTGTTGGCAGTTGCAGGGGCAAATTGGGAAAGGCGACAGATGGCAAAGAAAGAGGAAATATAAGGAAGGAAAGAGAGGTATAGGGAAATAAGCATTGGGAGGACAAAAATGAAAGGAAGAGAAAGGAGAAGAGGAACACAGGAATAAGGAAAGCACGAAAGGGAAAAGCGAAAAATAGAAACTGGAAGAGAATAAGGAGGATAAGCGGGAAACAGGGCACATTTGTTCTGCTTCACCGTCTCGACAGCCGCGCGGTATCGAACATGGTTCAGTTCTCTCTGGAACTTCTGCTGAAACATGTTTCGCTCCGATGAACATTCAGCGACTGACAGCCGAGATTCGCTCAGGAACGCGGGTAGGTCTTCAGGTAAAGTGTCCCTTATTGTCCGATTATAAACGCAAACTTACCGATCAGGTTCCTGTAGCAGCAACAGTCTAGATCTATACGCAGTTTGTGCTCGGTTCAATTCTCAGCTGCAGCACCAGCTGTTCTGGCTAAGGTTTCCCGGGTTTTCTCAGTCACCCCAGAAACAGTCCGGTATAGTAATCCGATTTGGCCACAAGCGCCCCCATCCCACCGTTCGACTCGACATGTTCCAGCTACTGACAGATTGTAACGCAACTTGCCGATGCGAAATGCGATCCTCAGTTCTCAGACAGACGAGGGGAAGGCAGCAGCTGAAGGAAAGGAGAGACAAAGAGACAGCGGAACCGGGTCTCTGCGGGATACTTAAGGCGCGACCGCAGCGTCGCGGCGCAGTCAGTACGGTCAGTACTCGCGGGACCATGAGCCGGATCGCACAGCCGCCGCTGCTGCTGCTGCTAGTGGTCGCGTCCGCCGCCAGCAGCTCCCGGCTCTTCCGCATCCCTCTGGACGCCAACAGCACTTTCTCCTGGATTCTAGATTACCCGGCAGGCACTGTCAGCGTCGAGGTGCACACCCCCGGCGGGAGAGACCACTGGGTAGCCGTCGGTTTCTCTGACTACGGATCTCTCTTGAGCGCAGACCTCTGTGTGCTGTGGAGAGACTGGCGGGGACGCGCACACATGCAGGTAGGATTCCAATAGGCCACGACCGCCTACACTATCATTTCCTGATTTCGTTTCTGAAATTAAAATGCCGCCCTCAACATAAATGCAATAAGAACACAGAGAGTCCATACTGCAAGCAAATGTACGTGTGTAAACTTGCAGGCCGTGGCTCGCGAGACTTCTCTATGTATGCAAGCAAGCCCGGTCGCTTCGCCCTCTGCTACCCACTGGATAGGATCTTGTGGGCCCCAAACCCGGTATTCAGCGGTGGCGAATATATCAGCCACCGCCGGGAAACGAGCCTTGATTCTATGGTTGTGCAGCCCTTGGCCTAATCACTGCGCTGACTGCTTCTTGCGGTGCCCACCGCCAGCATTGCAGACATTGCTGTGCAGGTCCTATATCAGCAAGCAGCCACTCGTGGCTTTCCTCAGATCCTCCACGCAAATGCCGGAATACAAATCTAATAAATTAAGCCACAACCACTTCCTTCCACATCCTTTGGAAATAATTTTTAGTAAACGTCCTACCATTCGACGCTTTATAAAGGATAAGTTCGGGCGAATGGACCATAAAAGAGGAAAATCGGCTGGTGCGCCATACTCAGTGAACGAAAAATAATCTCCGCGCAGTTGCTAGCGATAATGCATGTTTTTCTGTAGCGACTGAATTCCAAGCCGAAGTGCTCAGTCGAACTGTTAATACATAAAGGCTCTGCATTGTCCTCTTCATTCAGTAACAGAACTTAGTAGCTGAGAATTCCACTGCTTAGCATCCCGCACCTATGAGAAACCATCGCGTCAAGAAGCTGTGACACGGCTTACGCACTACCCCAGAGGCCATGCCTGCTACAGCACTGCTTGAATGGGCTCCCAGAACAGGTATAAAATATATCAGCTATCAATAATACCTCATTGCTCTTGTCACTACAGTGTACTTACGTATACACCGTCCCTCAAGGCCGCTATCTACATCTACCCTAATTTAAGCTTCTCTTAGAGATTTAAGAAAACAACTGTAATTTGTATTTCGTATCTTATCACCTAAATACAAGAATTTATTACGACACCTTTCTCTCTAAAATGGATGGATGTTTGTCTTCGTTTTTCTGTGTTTGTATACAGGTAGAAGCCTTGTGACGAGCTGATCACCCGCCCAAGGAGTCCTACCGTATGTCTAAGATCTAGAAAAACCGAAGTGAACGGAGAAGTTCATGGAGGTAGGCCTAGACCCACTGGGGCTGTAGTGTCAAAAAAATGGTAAAGGTACAAATGGTAGAGCTATCCCTATAACAGGCCGTGGAGGCTCATAGGGTTGTGAAACATCGAGGCTCCCACATTCTCTAGACAATCGGTTCACAGATGGCGGTGAGGTTGTCAGCCTTACGAGCCGACCGCGCTTTACATCCAGAAAGATTCCTGGTACTCATTTCTCTCAGAGGCTGAGTCGAACCCAGGGCCATAGTGCCGCTAGAAGGATTAGGTCAATTGAAAATATTAATTACCTCATCGGAAACTGAACCCGCGACTATCCGCCTTGCAGCACGGTGCCTGAACCAAATACACTGCTGGTTAAACGAGACAATAAAATTAATTAAATCGTTCATATTTATGTTGATTTCGACACAATTCATTAACATTTGGTTTACTGAGTTGCTGTGTCGACAGCTCCAGCACCTCGATTTCATAACACAACGGCATGCACAACATAAGAAATCTAGCAGCAACGTGTATGCGCGTTTAAAAACTGCCTGTTGTTAACTTACCTTATAACGAAGGCTTCGAAACAAAAATGTGTCACTCAAACACTTTCGTGTCCACGCAACATTCTTCCTTCTACGCGCCTTCTGTGGTCCCGAGAAACACTGCAGACGACAGCAGCGATGAGGCTGGAGGGGAGATTTTCCTGAAGGTAGTCCCATTTGCCGGAACCTACCTTCGCCCGAGCTACTGACGGCGTTGAAAAACAGCAGCAGGCCTGGTGCGTTCGCCACAATGTCTCTGGACTTCCGGCTCCTGAGTGCCACCTATTGACAGCCTCTTGTAAACTGCGCAAAACGGGCGGGCTGATGAGCAAGGACCTTCAGTATAACATTTCATCTTAGCCGTTCTCCGGTCGTCAGGTGACACGACATAAATATCCAGTTTGCTCAGATATCTCAAGAATCGTGTTTCTCGCCCTCCCTACAACTTTTGTTTTAAATATGAGAAAAGCATTCAGCAAGGAGCGCTCCAGATGCGCGCAAAAGCGTGTGCAGGACTTCATGCAGAAAGTCTAGGAGTACAACTCGCCAATACAAAATTTCATGAGAATTCACTCAGCGGTTCTCGTGTTATTCCAGACGAGCAGATGTGATGAACATTGTCGTCTTGTACGATGTGGCGTCGTACAGTTTGGTAGATAGGAACCCGTTTTTAGCCTGAAGATGGAGGTATCAGGTTCCGCTGGAACATTGCCACCTAGCTACACGGCGTCACATCCCAGAAGACAGACCTGGTCGTAGTCACATTCATCAGAGCCTCAACCCCAGCAGTCACTGCATTAGAGAAAGTGTTCCACATAACAACGAGTGTCCTACTGTACTCTTCTGTGTTACGAGTCCTGTCATCAAAATGCAAACCGGACGTTCCCCAAAAACCCTGGTAGCCACGAAGAAGGCTGCACGGTGCCATAATCCATGAATTTTCACCGTCATGACCTCAAAACTAGTATGCTGGCAAGTTTGTCATAACACGTTCTGCCTTCTGGGATGACGTCGTTTAGTCTGATAGAAGTTTACAAATTTTTCACTCATGTACTGCCCGCATCTTCGGGGAGCAAGTAAGCGGCAAGCAGAGTCCTGACGAACTGGCCCCTGTTCCCATCTCGTCACCAGAACGCAAGACATGATCAGAGCATGACAGACCCCGCTCACAAGGCGGACAAGCACGACAGTAACGCGTGAAGGACATATTGATGCTGAAACGTAGAGCAGAATAATTTGGGGAAATTACTGTAACAGTGTTCCGTCTGTTGGCCAAACACGCGAAGTTGCAAAAATACAAAACCGTAATTTAACCTTCTGTCTTTATGGGCCTGGCATTAAATGGGGCACATCAGCTGCTGGTCTATGCTGATGATGTGAATCTACTGGGTGATAATGTAGATACCATAAAGAGAAACAGAGAAACTTGAATTGACGCTAGTAAGGAACTTGGTCTAGAAGTAAACTGAGAGAGAACTAAGTATATGTTGCTGCCTCGTCACCAAAATGCAGGGCAAAATCATGACATAAAGATAGGTAACAGATGTTTTGAAAATGTGGCACAGTTCACATATTTGGGAATGACGATAAAAAATCAAAACCTGATTCAGGAGGAAATTAAGAGGCGACTGAACTCGGGTAATGCTTGCTACAATTCAGTACAGAGGCTTTTGTTTTCTCATCTGCTGTCTAAACACATAAAAATTAGTATATACAAAACTATAATTTACCGGTCACGGTAGCCGAGCGGTCTGAGGCATGTACTGTCTTCGCTCGCTTGGAAACCGGGATCGTGGGTTCGAATCCCACTCAGGACATGGATGTTTAGTTTGTGTGTGTGTGTGCGTTTTTCTGTGTTTGTGGACAGGTAGAGGCCTTGCGACGAGCTGATCACCCGCCCAAGGAGTCTACCGAATGTGTAAGATCTAGAAAAACCGAAGTGAATGGAGAAGTTCATGGAGGTAGGCCTAGGCCCACTGGGGCTGTAGAGCGAAGGAAAAAAAACTATAATTTTGCGTGTGGTTCTGTATGGGTGTGAAACTTGGTCTATGATATTAAGGGAGGAACATAGATTGAGGGTGTTTGAGAACAGGGTGCTGAGGAGAATATTTGGACCGAAGAGAGATGTGACAGGAGGTTGGAGAAAACTGCATAATGAGGAGCTTCATAACTTGTACTCTTCTCCAAGTATAGTTAGAATGATCAAGTCAAGGAGGATGAGGGGGGCATGGCATGTAGCACGAATGGGGGAGAAGAGGAATGCATATAGCATATTAGTGGAAAAACATGAAGCAAAGAGACTGCTAGGTACACCAAGACGTAGGTGGGTGGATGATATTAAAATGGATAAATGATACAAACTCCGTCCTAAGTGCAAACAATATATATTTATATGTCTTTGATCTTGTTCTTTCTACACTACATGTTTCGGCCTCTATCGGCCAT
>NW_019742973.1:421132-459663 GCF_002891405.2 Cryptotermes secundus | reverse complement strand
TGACATTGTGTTTTTAAATGTTAAGTTTTAGACTGGGTTCAGTGTGGCAGCAACGTTAAGAGTATACACCTGATGATGGCCGATAGAGGCCGAAACATGTAGTGTAGAAAGAACAAGATCAAAGACATATAAATATATATTGTTTGCACTTAGGACGGAGTTTGTATCATTTATCGTGTAGAGTGCAACAGGATGCTTAAATATAATATTAAAATGGATCTTAGAGAGATAGGATGGGGTGGTACGGACTTGTCTGATCTGCCTCAGGATAGGGAGGGGGCCAGTGGAGGGCTCTTGTGAACACGGTAATGAACCCTCGGGCTCCCTAAGATGCTGGGAAATTCTTGAGTAGCTGCACAACTGGCAGCTTCTGCAGTTGGTTTTCGCGCGTGTTACGTTTACCCAGTCTGAGAGAGGAACATAACAATTCCAGCGGACACAGTTAACCTTCATTTCACGTTTAATTTTTAGTGATGAAGCGACTTTTCACTTGAGCGGCACAGTCAATCGTCACAATGTGCGTATTTGGGGAGCAGAGCACCCACATGAAACAGTTGAGCACGAAAGAGATTCCCCTAAGGTGAACGTCTTCTGTGCTGTGTCTCAGGACAAGGTTTATAGTCCCTTTTCCTTTGAAGGAAACACCGTTACAGGGCAAACCTATCTCGATATGCTCCAAAACTGGCTCTTCACTTCACTGCAAGCAGATTCGCATGACTTCATTTTTCAACAAGATGGAGCACCGCCCCATTGGAACCTGATGGTCCGAGCTTTTTTAAATGAAAAAGTGCCCCAGCGATGGATTGGTCGGAAGGGGGCCCAAGACCTTGCTCTTTGTGCTTGGCCTGCGAGATCCCCAGGTCTCACCGTGTGTGATTTCTTCTTGTGGGGATATGTAAAAGATCACGTTTATGTTCCATCGCTACCCACTAACCTCGATGACCTTAAACATCGAATAACAACAGCGATTAACTCAGTGCATCGTGATATGCTGATACGCGCCTGGGAGGAATTCTCTTATCGCATTGATGTTGCCCGTGATGCAGCTGGTGGCCACACTGAACACTTGTAAGACAGGAAATAAAAGTTGATTGTGAGTAGAATACTTGTGACTTGGCTGGAGTTTTGTATTACTTTCCTTTACTAAAATATTGCGTAATACAATCGGTTCATTCTTTTTGAATAACCCTGTTTATTCAAAATTCTGATCGTTACACCTCAGGGGAAAGGATATTTTCAAGGACCTAGGCGTAGATTGAAGAGTAGTCTATTGAGATAGATTTTAATTTATTTATTTATTTGTCTCCAGTTTACTTAAGGACGGTGTCAGCACTCCAGACTGTACAAGCATCGAGTGACTGAATGATAAACTGGGAAGTACTGTGTATGAGAGAGAGAATCGTTATGGACTAACCAGATGATATCTGAGCGTTTGCCTGACCGAACTGACTGACACCACGGAAACCCTCGGTCAGAACGGTGGGTGCCCCGGACGAGGTCCGAATGGGGCACCTCCAGAACATAAGTGAGGATATTACCAATTCGCTCCGTGAAACGATGAGAAGGGACAGACAGGATTAATCTGTCTCAGAAAAAGGACAAATGGCGGAGTCTCCTGAACACGGTAAAGAATTTTCGTTTTGTATAAAAGCCGGGAATGTTTTGACTAGCTGAGTGACTGTTAGCTTCTCAGTAAGGACTATGCTCCATGGAGTTGCTTAGCTCTAGCGTTGAAGCTTTAAATTCTTGCACGGACCCTATAAGACGGGTCACGCGACGCCATACCATTGTGTGGGTCGCCAGGTCAGTACTCATGTCTGTTCCAGAACTATACCACAGCCTTCGCCAAACCGCCGGAAGTAGAGGGGTCCGAACCGCGGACCGGGGCCACAAAGAGTGGAGATGAAGAGTCCATTCCTTTCTGTTTATCTTTCATTAAATTTTTTCGCGAGTTACACTTGAGACACACCCAGAAGCAGGGGCAGGTCTTCGTGTACTGTCCTTTATGGTTGTCCTTCGTTAACCAGAATTTGTATATTCTCACATAATTCAGCAAAATCGAAGTTCATGAACGCCAGTTTTAACTGAAGGAGTTATCGGACAATTCCGATTTTCAGGCATACAGCCCCATAATAAGTAAGGCCACAAATGGGCTCTTTCATGCACGGCATAAACGGCCAATTGCACTTTATAAACATACCGGAAGTAAATAATAATCCCTGAGGCTGAGGGCAGTTCGGGGTGTTCTTTATGAACGAATCCAGCAACGTAGAAATGCTTTATGGACGGGGAAGGGGGGGGGGGTTAATGGGGCTTCGTATAGTGATTACAAACATGTCTACATATTTTTTGTTGAAGTGTACGAACACAACAACTGTAAGTTTTATAAAAGTCGTCATTGTCGATACACTGTATGCATTAAACTGAACAAAAGAACATCGTCAAGTGTATCTAATTTTTAATTGATAAGTATGAAGCCCCTCGTGGTTCAGGTTCAAACGGCCATCTTCAGGGGCGTCCAGTGTTAAAAGTAAACTTCACTTAATTTCGTGTGAATTATTTAAACATTTGCCCATGTGAATTACTGCAGACATTAACATTTGTGACCAACATGGCGCAGAAGCCAATATATAGTTCAGCACATCACGACAAAGACACAAAACCCATTACTTCTATGCAGCATACATTTTTACACGTTAAAGATATACTTGACGATCGCATCTGTTTTAAATGACTCATGTGGAAATATTCTTTAAATAATTCACGCAAAATAATGTAGAAAGTTTTCCTTCAGCAATGGACGCCATAACGGCATTTTGAAATGCCAGAACTGGTACGATCGCTATAAGCATGGGGTGAACGACGTGCAGCCTTTCCGAATATGTGCGGAGGGACTGACGAAAACCACGGAAAGCCGGTGTCTCGGACGACATCATGACACGATGCGCAGAAGTAGATACGTTTCAGAATTTCCATTTGCTGTAGGACACCTGGGCCGGGCCGGACGGCCGCCTGGTCCTGGACTCGCAGCAGGACTGTCAGGGCTTCAGGCACGTGCAGCGTGATGACGTCATCAAGTTCACCTTCACGCGGCGTTTCGATACCTGCGACCCGCAGGATTACATCATAGAGGTAGGTTCGATAAAAGCTTTGTGTTTTGATTTGGCGCGGAGCCTGCAGCGGTACAGTCGCAACAGCAAATTGGTTCGTGTGTTCAGGAGGGCACGACACACGTGGTGTGGGCGCGGGGCAGAGGCCCCCTGTTTCGACTGGAGGGTCTCAACGTGTCTGGTGCCGCTCAGAGCGGTATGCAGCGGGCGCAACTACTGAAGAACACGAGCCCCTCCCCCTCGCACCCCAGCGACACGTGGCACCATGACATCCTGAACAGCGAGGTGAGAGTGCCTGGGGACGACACGACGTACTGGTGCCGCGTGCACAGGCTGCCGGCCGCGCTACGCACCAAGCACCACGTCCTGCAGGTAGGACGCAGCACTTTCCGGATATTTGCATTTCATTCTGTTCGTGAAGGGCCTGTGCTCATTCCAGCCATTTCCTCACAGTATGAGGCAGTGATCCAGCCTGGGAACGAGGCACTCGTGCACCACATCGAGGTGTTCCACTGCGAGGCACCAAGCACCCACACGATGCCCGAGTACCAGGGACCCTGCTTCTCGCACGAGCGTCCCGAGGTCACTAAGGTCTGCAAGAGGGTGCTGGCTGCATGGGCCATGGGGGCCTTGCCCTTCAGCTACCCTGAGGTACTCACGTCTCCGCCTCCAATGTTTTTAGTAAGAGAATGTACGAAACTTGTTATGAAGAAGCATCATACAGAGATTGCCACTGTTTCAGGAGGCTGGCCTGCCCATTGGAGGGCCAGATTTCAATCCCTACGTCATGTTAGAAGTACATTACAATAACCCAGAGAGGAGAACAGGTGGGTGGAAGGTACAGTAAATGTATTTGCAAAATTACAGTTACTTTTATCCAATGCAGAATCCTTATCATCATCAGCAAGACAAACAACTATACATGCAAGTGGAGGACATGGCACTTCTGTACCCTTACAGTGTAACATAACTAGCCTATCTAAGCGGTACAGAATCTGTCCATGTCAAAATCACTTATCAAATCAAACTTTTCTCTGTTCACATTCAAAATTAAAACAATGCACAAACCTGGTAACTGCTTACATCAGTACAGTCAAAGTATCATGTACCATAGATAGTGCCAGCCGTAATTAGGTTGGGAGGGGAACATTATTAACTTCCTGACTTACGGTGAATTTACTTATTTGTAGAGTCGTCGTTTACATTCCCTACAAACGGACAATACTTTGTAACATGAGGCACCGACTAAATAATTAACATTAATATTACTACATCCACACTATGAGCCTCCAAAACAGTTTATTATATACACACAAAATATAAAATACTCCAATTTGTCCGTGGGAACGAAACAATATCACAAAACCAACGACTGTATCGATGATGTAAAGCATCACTCAAAGAGTTTTATTCTTGTTTTATACTATAACTTTTGTTTTATATAATCTAATTTATTGTATTTTTATGCCAAGTATTTTAATATAATATTATTGTATCCAATTTTATTAGTACTGCACNGGATAAATACCGTCTTAAGTGCAACAAATTTTATTGTAGTTTTTACTTCTTTTCCTCCTCCACACTACATGTTTCGGCCCTAAATGGCCATCATCAGGTGTGTATCACTCACGTAGCTGTTACACTGCTTGTTAAAATTGTTGTACCCTGAAAAAATTTTAACTAAAAAAAAAAAATTGAAAAAGAAAGAACAGAGATCTTATAGACATTTTAACTTGAATTAAGTTTTAAAAAGTGCTAATTTAAAAATCAAATCGACACATGTAGATTAACAAAGATTTTATACAATTAGAAAGACTGGTAATTTTAAATTTTAACAAGCAGTGTAACAGCTACGTGAGTGATACACACCTGATGATGGCCATTTAGGGCCGAAACATGTAGTGTGGAGGAGGAAAAGAAGTAAAAACTACAATAAAATTTGTTGCACTTAAGACGGTATTTATCCATATATAAGGCCTTAATAAACTGGGAAGGATGTGTAAGGAAGCGGTCATGGCCCGACTTGAGACATACTGCAGCATTTGCCTGGAGACATGGAGGAAAGCCACAAAAGAAACCTCAACCAGGATAGCTGGACTTTGGGTCATGACCTGAACACAGAACCTTTCAAATACAAGGCAGGAGTGCAACCCACTCTGCTCCAACATTCAATAATACGTATTGGATTAAACTGGCTCAAGTAGTAATGATGGAAACGTCATGGCAGCCAACTTAATAAAATTACCCTTTCTTCTGCAGACTGGGTAGACAGCTCAGGGGTGCGCATGTACCTCACCCCAACACTGCGGCGCTTTGATGGTGGGGTCATAGAGCTAGGGCTCGAGTACACGGACAAGATGGCCATCCCGCCGCAGCAACCAGAGTTTGTACTCAGTGGCTACTGCATCGCAGAATGCACAGCAGTGGTACGCACCTTCTTCAACAGCCAAACATCCAATGGTGACACAGGGCAGCCAGCCACTTCACACACAGCTTTGTGATTACAGGCCGTGCCACAGGAGGGCATCATTATCTTCGGATCTCAGCTGCACACCCACCTGACAGGCATCAGGGTGTTCACACGGCATATCCGGGATGGCAGAGAGCTACCTGAGCTGAACCGCGACAACCACTATAGCACACACTTCCAGGAGATTCGTTCGCTCAAGCGGCAAGTCAGGATACTCCCGGTAAGTTTGTTTCAGCATGTAGTCTGTAATACAAGCTGAGGGCAGGCTCTGAGATTTGCATTGAAGACGTCCGAGCATAGGGTGATGAAAATACCTTGACCTAAGAGAGAGTAAATAATAGGAAGCTGGAGAAAACTGCATGATGAGCTTCACAATTTGTACTCTTTGCAAAATACCTGTTGGAATGACACGTGAGGCATATAGCATATGTGGAACACACGAAATGCATACAGATTTTCTCTTGAAATCTGAAGGGAGAAGCTCATTGGAGAGACCTAGGCACAGATGGGAGGAAAATATTAAGATGGATCTTGAAGAGACTCTTGGCAGGTTGTGGAGGGAATACATTTTGCTCAGGATAGGTGAAGTCTTTAGATTGCATGAGAGGCTGGGAATTTCAGAGTAGCTGAGCAACTGACATATTCTCATGAAGGGTTCTGCTCCGTGGGGTAAATTATGTTTTGCAGTTTTTTGGTTTCCTGCCACAGACATCCTTTCCTGCTCAACCAATAATGTAATGGGTAGCGACCTGTTCCTGGTACAATTTTCTCTTCAGTGTCACACCCTTCCTGTCCTTCACAGGGAGACGCACTCATCACAACCTGCTGGTACAAGACCACAGATCGTGACAACATCACAGTGGGAGGCTTTGCCATCAGCGATGAAATGTGTGTCAACTACGTGCACTACTACCCTAAAATTGATCTTGAGGTCTGCAAGAGTTCCATCAGCTCTGACAGTCTGAACACATACTTCAGGTTTCTCCGCGAGTAAGTAAAGAGGTTCACATTTTTTCAATATGTACTAAGGGCATTCCGTATATAATGCCTCCTATATTTTTTTAAGAAAACTACAACAGATGCAGAAATCATAATAACGCAGTTAAATAGGGCAAGTTTTCAGCTACTTACAGTTATTTTTCCATATAATCACCACCATTCGTTATGCACTTTTGTCATCGATGAACAAGAGCCTGTATGCCGCGCCCGTAAAAGTCTGCGCCAGCAGAGGCTAGCGACTTTCTTACAGCTGCAATGACAGTATCGTTGTCTGGAAAATGTTGCCCACGTAGTCCATATTTCATAGGCCCAAAGAGATGGAAGTCTGAAGGTGCTAAATCGGGGCTATAAGGTGGATGTGGTAGAACAGTCCAGCCAAACTTTGCAATGTGCGCGGTGGTCGCCAAACTGGTAGGGGGTCTAGCGTTGTCGTGTTGCAAGCGAAAGGTTGTCTGCTTCTCTGGCCTGACTCGGAAAATACGGGCTTTCAGCTTAGTCAGCGTCGTCTTGTAGCGTTCAGAATTGACAGTCCCTGATCTATTCGGATAAGGCGCTCTTCATTGTGAGGAGTGGCAGCTGAGCAGGGATGCCCATGGCGTGGCTTGTCGTGCACTTCACTTTCGCCACTGTTGAAACGCACTACCCACCGAATCACTGTGCTTACATCCACTGTATTGTCTCCGTACACCTTTAGCAAGTGTCGATGGATGTCAACGGGTACAATTTGTTCGGCAGTGAGAAATTCAATAACACATTTCTCTTTCATACGCACTTCTATGTCAGACACCAATTTGGTAGACTGCTCTGCTGTCGCTATCTGTCGCACGACAACCAAATTAACAGTACATTGGCGGGAATGTTAAACCTTTACTACAACACCACCAACATCCAGCTCAGACGTTACATATTAACACAAAAAAATAGGAGGCATTATATACGGAATGCACCACGTACATTGTTAGGATAGGGTGCTGAGGAGAATATTTAGGCCAAAGGGATGAAGTGAAAACTGCATTATGAGGAGCTTCGTAACTTGTACTCTTCTCCAAGTATAATTAGAATGATAAAGTCAAGGAGGTTGAGGTGAGCAGGGCATGTAGAATGAATCGGAGAGAAGAGGAATGCATATAGGATATTTGTGGGAAAGCCAGAAGGAAAGAGACCACTGGGAAGACCAAAGCATACGTGGGTGAACAATATTAAAATGGATATTATATTTAAAGTATCCTGTTGCGTTACACTTCTATATGTAATAATAGAAATGCCGTTGTGATTGCAACATGAGATGTTGGCGAGATTTTAAAACAAAACAGACAGGCTGATGTTTTAGATTTTGGATTGTGTGCAGCGTGACGGCTACGTAGTGAAAAATACACCTGATGATGGCCAGTTACGACCGAAACATGTAGTGAAGAGGAAGAAAAGACAGAGATATACAACCAAATAAATTGTTGCATTCGCGATGGCATTTGTATTATTACATATAGATTAAAATGGATCTTAGAGAGATAGGATGGATTGGTGTGGCTCAGGATAGGGACCGGTGGAGGGCTCTTGTGAACATGGCAATGAACCTTCAGGTTCCATAAAATGTGGCAATTTCTTGAGTAGCTGCAGATTTGGCTTCTCTTCAAGAAGGGCTCAGCTCCATAAGTAAGTAAGTAAGTATATTGTTAGGGCTGTCAGCCTGAGCCAGCTGAATCTATTTCACACCTTCTTTCATTATGATTCATTTTAATGTGATCTTACCTTCTTCTCTGTCTTACAAAGGATGACCCTTTGTGATCATCTGGGATGCAATGCTATGTGATTTCATTGGAGGTACCAATATTTCAAGGGACTATCTTTAAGATCTTTAAGGTTGGGGCACAAAACTATATAGTGTGACATCCAGTATGACTGTGAAAACCTCACACTCATAATGTGACACTGAGTCACTACTAATATTTCACATACAGACTGGAAGTAATTTTTTGGAATAATGAAGACACTTCAAATTGGTACAAAAGTCTGGGGAAAGAACAAACACATAATGAGAGGTAATTACTGCAGTGCGGGCTCGTCCCTACATGCATCATTGGTGGTAACAAGAGGCACTTGAAATACCTTCCTTAATATGAAGCACCATGGAACTAAATGTGCGGCATCTACATGTGTCCACCCCCATTTCCATACCTTACTTACCTACAAGTTTTATCAAAAAAGTTCTTAACTAATGCAGGCAACCGCAATTTGCCTTTTTCACACCTAATACAACTAGCTGGCACTTGCTATCAGCCAACATCGGCCGTAACGCAATATCTTACTTTTATAGCTGCCATGCATCTCTGCAGTGGTCTACATGTTACTGCACTAAAACCTGCTGCATTCAGAGGTAACTTCTGAAATTATAAATATTTCATACATCTGGTAGGCTTCCTTGGGCGGCACACGGGCCAATCGCAGGGCCTCTACACATACAACACAATATAAATACAGGAAAAACTTGTACATTCATTCCCTGAGTAGGATCTGAACCCATGAATCCAGGATTCAAATGACCGAAGTCAGTACACGGCATACAACCTACAACAGACTGCAGAACAAGACGCAGGGCACTCATGCTGTCAAGTTTGTGCCTTGTTGCAGATGGGAGGGCCAGGCCACTGGACTGGATCTGGGGATCTCTGACAATTACAAAGCAGTGCACTGGACTCCAATGAGGGCCCGCATACTCCAGGAGCTGTACCACGAGACTCCCCTGTCCATGCAGTGCAACCAGTCCACAGGGGAGAGATTCCCAGGCTACTGGGAGAACATGCCAATCACACCTGTGTTATTCCCACTGCCGCCCCATCCCAGGGACTGTGCCACACATCCCTAGGAGCCCTGGCCCTGTAGTCAAGTGTAGACACATTCTTGTATAATAAACACTGAAGGCAATGCAACACTTTCCTACGTAACTGTGTGCTGCAAGTGACATGGGGGTCTTCCCCCATGTAATCTTAACCTGAGCACTGCATGTTAAGTACCAAACATTGCAGTTGAATGGTTAGCACCCTGCTTTCTATCTGGAATGTTGTTGCAAGATTTGTCACAACTTTCCTCAATCCTTCCATATTCCAGGGCTGTACCTCAAACTGAAAGGTCATACCATGTCATTCCCAATTCACTGTTCACTCATTCATACCATCATTAGACACTATATGGCATTAACTACTGACAGTGTCATTAAATAAACCATACATATGTAAATAAGTAAAAAAATAGTTATTCCTGTGCTTAACTAATTAAATACTACACCATGAAGATGTATGGGGGAGCAGATGTATACATCCACGTTTTCTTGACCTCAGCACTACTTTATGATGAGTGGTCAGCTTCACACCCCACGCCGCTTTACCCCTGGAGAAAGAGGCCCCAGTACCAATTGGAAAAAAAAAAAGAGGTTGGCCCTCAGTACCTTGATACTTCCCCCATCTACCAGAGGCATTGAAACTACTTGGGCAGGAAATTGTTGCCTAATTTAGCTCAGAGGTCTCATAGACATGAGGTTCTTTTACGTGCTGTAAATCTACAACACGGGACACATGGCTTAAAGTCCCTCCGGAGGACTTGTTCCCTGAATTTTTCTGCACTTAAAAATTCCACGACCTCCGCCGGGTTTGAACCCGCGTACCTTGAGTCATGAGGTGGGAACGTTACCCGTAGACTACGGAGGCCACTCAGGTTAAACGTAAGTCTGTGGATGAATTTTCTGGCTGCTTCTCCTTGGGAAAAATCCTGGCAGTACCCATTGTTTGAGCAAAAAATTCTAGTCTCCTTGCTCTGAAGATGGCAATGTTCAGGGAGCCATGACAATCTGTTCCGCATGCACCGTTCCGCATGCACCGTTCCGCATGCACTGACACATTCAGACATTCCCACAATTTTAATATCAAATACCAGACATTACATTTCTGCATATTTTTCTCAAAAATAGTTTGGGCAATTTTAAGAGTATTACATTCAAAAACTTGGTGATTTATATAGGTAACTTATGTTACATAGTATCCTTAAGAGTGTGAAGCCTCAGAGAATACAATGGACTGGGAATACAACTAAGATGGGGGATGCAAAGAATGCATACAAAAATCTGATGGGTGAAAACACTTTGAAAATAGAAACTACAAAGTTAAAAAATTCTGGAAGGTAATATTTAGACAGATCTCAGGGAAACAGCAGGTGACATGGACAAACATCACAAAGGATCATTGTGCGCTCTGGTATTAGCGATAGAATGCTTTTGGCTTATTCCATCTGAAAGTTATGTTCAAAATATTATTTCTGTAAACTGCCCTATCCTTGCTTCCTGATTGTGCTGACAGTCAAAATCTGCCTGACAAATGTGAACTGTGCAAAAGAGCTCTGGGGAGAAATATACAATTTTTATATATGAAGCAATGGACAGCGAGAAGTAAGGGTGAGCACCATAAAACCTACATGGCCACAATTTACCTAGACTGACATACAGCAACTGCACTAACGGCTACACGACACCTTGATAATCTGATCATGAAATTAGTTTTCATTTACATGTTGGGTAAAGTCCACTAGCTCCCAGCAGTTTATGGAGCAGTCTGATCACAAGTGGACAAGTTCCAGTCTTACAGCTGCTGCTTCTCTCAGGAATGGCAAAACTAATGCTAACCTCTACTGTCGACTTTCGTGACACAAACTTCATATAAGCTGCTCCACTCTACGCTTCTGAATGGGGACACTAACCCTAAACTTCACACATTCACCTATAAAAAGAAGGCTCCAAATTATTGGACCAGTTATAACTTTTTATCAAAAGGTTGATTCTGCTATACAAGGTGTGGCAATAAAGAAACCGGATTCATGCTCTAACCCTTTATTAAAAAAAAATCAGNATGAAGCCTTTTTTTTTTTTTTTGCATACAGAGATTTGATAAGAGCACATATTTTGAAAAACTCAACACTTCATGTAACCGATGCAGTGACAGTGAATTACATGCCCACTACTGCTCATGACTATATTATCATTATACATGAAACATTACTTACCTGTGAACTGCCCACTACAGATAGTCTGGTAACAGCAGCTTCATAGCTTCAAGTATCAACACATCTGGGAACTGAAAACAACTCGTTTGGCTGGCTGCCACAAACCAGGAGTAACAGCAGGATGGTTGAGGGAAGAGAGCCCCCTTCCAAATTATTTTGTTGGAAAGCATTCTAGAAATACATTTTAATTATAATATAGTTCTCTAAAATACACTTATGCCTTATGAGCAGAGGCCCCCCATAAAGGGGGTCGTACCTTCAAAACAAAACTTATTTAGTACTTTTTACACAGTAGACAGTAGAATCCAACAGGCAAGAATAATATTTGATTACTTATTGCTTCTTCTGAGACTTCTTTGTGACCTGAACAATAAATAATAAACGCTAAAAATGTCATGATTAATTTTGATACAAACTGCTATCACAGTGTTCTGGATCATGATCGCATAGAATGGTGGGGGGCCACCCACCAACATTACAAACTTCTGGCACCTACTATTCACCGTCACATTTACCAAAAAAAGAAGATGCCTTTCATTTAAATTTTGGTATCTATGACACCACACATTAAGATGAACACTGTTCTTTGTCTTATCATTTCATCAACAGCTAATGACGATTTTGCAGACTTGGAAAAAAAAACTGGGTATCATGAATATGTAAGCGATTTTATCAAAACGCACAACCTGAATAACAAATTTACATTTGTTTAATAAAGGCACTTCCTTCCCAGTAAATGTTACAAACTTGCATCACAATATCATGGCCTCTGCTTGCACCTACACTGTGAGCTCTGCTTTGAGTATGTCATCCAGCAACTGCCAGCATGAACTTAATATAGAATTACACTACAACATAGAAACCAGCCCATAACAGTGTAAGTACAGGCTGCCCACAAAGCTACTCACTAAGAGTTTTGTACACAAAAATAATAAAACTATTTACACTGATGGCAAAAACTACTACAAGTAAAATAGCGTCTCACATGAAGGCACTTGGGTCTGCCACTCCTGGCAAGGTGTAAGGCACATTCTGATTGTGGAGTTTGGTCCTGCAGAAACAATCACAGATAAAAACTGGTCCACGGAGTGACATGCAAGAACATCTGTGTGTTAACAAAATGATTTGTACAACAGTTCACAACACTAAATATAGATGGCTTCCGCTTGTTTCTGGTGCTGACTGCTTGCCACATAAGCATTTGCCACTGGACTGTGAATTCCTTCTGACCAATCAGAGTTGGAATGTGGTGAGGATGAGGACCAATGTCCAGGAGATTCTGGAGAAGGTGTAGGGAAGTTCTCTGGTGCCTGGATGTAGTGCTGAGGTGTTGCCTCTGGGTTCTGCGAGTGCTGGCTGGGAGGTGTGAGGTAGTGATAGTAGTTTGCATTCTGCTGCTGCTGCGGTTGCTGCTGCTGTTGTTGCTGCTGCTGCTGCTGTTGCTGTTGCTGCTGATTGCTGACACCTCCAGCACCCATTGGCTGCTGCAGCTGCAGGTTTGCCAACTGCTGTGATGCGCCATATCCCAGTGGGACCTCTGCTGAAGCTGAGAAGTCGAAGCCCATGACTAACTGCTGCTGCTGTGGGATGCCCCCATGTTTCTGGTGGGTCGCAGCCCTCATGGCTGCAATGTGTGTGGGAGAGGTGGGAAGTGAGGGTCGTGACTTCGCAGGGGACGGGGACCCCATGTAGCTGGTGGGAGGAGACATGGTAAGGCTGGAGTTTACGCTGTGGGGTGGGGACTGCTGGTTGCTGTAGGGGGGAGATAATGTGTTGGGGTGCTGCATCTGCTGCATCTGTGGCTGCGATGGAATGCTGAGGGGGAGTGAAGTCTGCCGGCCATGTTGCTGGGGCAGTCCCTGCTCGTGAAACACAGGCAGACCTCCATAGTTCCCTCCCCCGTATGAGTCCATACCGATGTTATGCAGGCTCTGCATGGAGGTAGCTCCTTTGATGCAATCCTCATAAGATGGGGGCTGCTTGCCCATAAGCCCACTGCCCCCATCCAGCCCAGCATGATGGAGCTGAGCCAGGTTGAGGCCGCCATTGCTGTATAGAGAGCTGTCATAGGGGCTTGGCGTTCCATCTGTTGTGCTCAAGCTGCCAACTGTGCGTGGGGATTCAAGAGAGGTGACAGGTGATGCCACACTCTCCACACTCTGAACACCATGAGGCGGCTCTGGTGGGGCCTGTGTCCCTGGTTTCTTGTTGCTCTTCTTAACACTAGGTTTCCGGCGCACTGTCACCACTGTCCCCTCTACGTCAGGGCTAGTGGGAGAGTTACCAGTCGCTCCTATCAGTCCGCCACTGATAGTGCCAGCCTTTGGCCGCTTCTTGGATTTGGATGGTTTGGCACCAGCACCTATTACTGTTGGGTGTGTTATTAGGTGATGGTGATGGCCAGGAGAGCCTGCAACAGAATATTCTGCTACAAATGTGCCCCCATAGTAAAACTCACCACCTGACAGTCTGCAATCACGCTCACCTATGATGGGCCCACTGGGTATCACGGTAACCAACTGCGGACTCCTGGGAACATGTTCGTCCAGTAACCGCACGATGTCATGATGCAGTCTTTCACCAGCCACATCACGAGGCAGCCTGTCCATGTGGTCGGTGATCTCACGGTTTGCAAAGTTGTCGAGAAGTGCCTTGCAGGCTTCGTAACTACCTTCACGTGCTGCCAGGAACAATGGGGTCTCATCCTGCACCGCATGAAATGTAATCATGTACCAGGAACATGATTCGGACAAATTTTGTAAAATGAGATATAGTATGCACCTTACTTGTCAGCACCTCAAATCTCTTAAACAGCAATACATGTTTTATACACTCATATATACACGCAGTGTGTCTGCATGACCAAAGTATGTACCCTCTCTGATCCTGAAATTGTGGGTTATCTTGTTGCGTGAATGTTGGTACAATGAGTATTGGCAAATATTAATACATTATATTTCCGCACAGGATGCACAATAAAACTGTCTACACAGAATATAGTTCTGTTTCACATAAGGAAGATGACTGTCCTGCTTTCACAATACACTACAGCAAAATCTTTCTTCCTGTGATTCTGCAAATCATGCAAGCAGTCAGCCAGTATAATCAGTTTGAATTCATAAAATTCATCAATAAGCAACCTCGATTTCTGTGTGCTAATACAGAATTTTCAGTGAACAGATGAAGTGTTTCTTGGGGCACATGCTTTACATTTAAAAGGAATGAGAAAACTGCAAATTCCAATGGCAGGACAACTAGAAGAGAAGATTCTAAAACAGCGAGCTCCATGACTTTTGAACAAACCAAGATGGTGGTGACATGCCTGAATTACCTTGTCATCCTGCGCATCTCTGTTTGCTCCATGTGACAACAAGATGTTGACTGCATCTACATTGTTCACAGCAGCTGCCCAGTGCAACGCTGTTTTGGTGGAGTTATCAGCAGCATTGATGTCAGCATCAGCATTGATCAGATCCTCTACCATGCCTTCAATAGCCAGTCTTGCTGCCAGAATGAGAGGCGTAGTGCCATCATGCATACGGGCATTCAGGTTTGTGGCTCGGTTACGAAGAAGAATCTGCAATGTTAATAGGTACACTCAACAATCAGGATATGATCTGCGTCAACAGTGAAGGCTTGTTGGAGTGTATTCCACAGTAACATATTTGTATATTTCAAATGAAGGTACATCCTTGAATACTCAACTGAAACATCATAAAGCAAATGTGAAAATATTTCAGTCAGAAGTACCTATATAGCATTCTAAACAACATTATTGCATACGCCAATTTTCAGACTTTAAGATTAAATTTCAGATCTGTGACGTCTGTTGTAAAAACTGAAAGAAAGAAAACTGTGTTACTCTTACAAGCCTGTCACATGCAATACAATGAAACGGAAGGGACATTCGCTTATTGCTGCAGCTCTGAATGCAAGTGTGTCGTCATTACTGACACTGCATGGCCAATTTCCATAACAGTTTTCTCCAAAATTCATTTCAGATTTTCTCTCACATTAATGACCGGCTACTACTAATAATAACTTCTGCCATCGTTCATCAACTTACAAATCACAAAACATTACTGCATTTTTGCCCTTCAGAGTCTATGATATTTCCTCCTGTGTGTCATATGGGATGTTCTCATGGTAGTGTCTACAAACATTACTGTCTTCTGGCATGACGCCATGCAGTGTGGTAGACATTTACTGATATTCTGAAGGAAAGTGCTATCTCCATTTTCAGGGTATCACAACCATTTCTTATGTATGTAGGTAAGTTAACAAGTAAGTTAAAAATGGATATAGAATTTAAACAAATAATAGTACTGATATGAAAAATGCTTTATTTCTCAACATAATCTCCCTGTACACTGAGGCACTTGTCCCATCATTTCACAAGCCCCTGAAAACCAGCAGCATAAAATTTGTTGGGCTGCTGTCGCAACCTGGCGGTGACTTCCCTACAAAAGGGTAACTATAGACATTATAGCCACTGCCATTGGTTCTTCACATGGCATGGCCTACCTCATAATGCATGACACGTTAGGTTTTCACGAAGTCTGTGCATGATGGGTGTCGCGCGTGCTGACCCCACAACACAAAATGCAAAGAATGGGTCTGGCATTACAGCATCTCAATCGTTACTACGATGAAGGACACGATATGCTAGCCCGAACTGTCACAGGTGACGAGTCTTGCTCCAAGCGACTCCCATTTGTTCGGCCCTCTTAAACATCATCTTTCAGCTGAACATCTTCCCAACGATGAAGCTGTAGAAAGGGAAGTCACCGCCTGGTTCCGACAGCAGCCCAAAGAATTTTATGCTGCTGGTTTTCAGGGGCTTGTGAAACGATGGGACAAGTGCCTCAATGTACAAGGAGATTATGTTGAGAAATAAAAGCATTTTTCAAATCAGTACTCTTATTTGTTTCAGTTCTATATACATTTGTAACTTACTTATTGACTTACCCTCATACAAAATATTACAAAGCTGCAAGTATTCCAGTGGGGCGTTTAGAACAAACTCTATGTAATGCATACACTTCAACCATTTATATTTAAATTACTTCATGTGTTCACCTTATATTGTAATATTACGTAACTGGAGGTTAGGTGATGGGCTTGCAGCATGTACATGATTTTTAATGTTATGAATATCTATTTGAGTGTTTTCAAATTTCATAAACTCTTGTAACATCATTGCCCCGCTGCATTCTGATGATAACACATTAACTTGCACTCAAATTTCCCCACAGAACTTATGACGATCATTCTCTCCCTCTGAATCACAATTTGTTAAAAGAAACTATCATAGATGTTATCAGTACCTCAAGCTCTTTAAAGGCCACTTACAGCCATGCATGAATATGATTTAAATGCCAAGTGGTGGTGAACTATGACAGTTTACCAGCAGACAGCAGAAAGGTCTTGCACATAGGACTCCACACCTTTACTGTCTTCTGCCATTGCTTGGCTTGCTCTTCCACCCTGAACATGGAGTCAGTAGGGCCCTTAAAAATGTTGGTAATCATCTACCCCATTATACAGCATTAATTTTCACAGTCACTGCTGTGAGAACATCAAATCTCAAAATCAAAACTACCCTTTTAGCTTACTTTAAACCCTCCTTCCTGTTGTGACAACCAGTCTGCTCAGCTCACCTGGAACACTCCCATAGCATCAGCCGCAACAGCTGCATGCAACGGTGTTCGGCCAGTATTATCCTGAGAGTTTGCATCGGCTCCCGCATCTAGAAGTCTCTTAGCTGCATCTGCTCGTGCATAGCGAGCAGCAAGATGAAGGGATGTCTCCCCAGTCTTATCCATTGTTGCGTTCAGTTTAGCACCTTGAGCTACCAAGTCCGCTATAACAGCAGCTGTTCCATCCTCTTCCTCATCTTCCCCCGTGTCCATCCCACCACCACGAACAGCTGCCACCATGAGTGGTGTCATTCCGCATGGGCCACGAACATCCACATCCTGTGTTCCATCCTGCAGCAGTATGGACATTTGTAACAAAGACTGAGAGGGCAGATTATGGGGCAACTCCAGTAGTACAAACGGCACACATTCTCGTCCCACAGATGGGAGGGACTGCGAGGCCCCATAACACAAGAAGTAACAGCTTCGGTGAACCAAGTGGCCACCCACTGCATTTTCACTGATTGAAATACTACTACACTACAATTGCTACATAAGAAAAAATTTCACGTGCACAAACTTTTATTGAAATGCCTGAAGCCTCTACTTGAACTTTCTGTGACTGGATAATTTGAAAATTCAAGGTAAAGACTGTAACAGTATCATGAGACAGGAAACTCAGAATTCTTAAGCAAAACATCTGTCACACTTTGCAATGAGGATGCTTTCATGCCAGCAACTTCAAGTCAAGTCAACGCACCAGGCTTGGGGGAGTCAGAATTGCTGGATCTGGTCTCTGTCGTATGTCTGCTGCTTCCAGGTGCTGCTGGGTCCACATTCGAGGCTCACTCTCATCATAGTCAGTGATGGCTGTGTGGTCACTTGCATAACCAGCCTCACAAGCACGAATTCTCTTGGGAGGGGGCAGGTCAGACTCATCATCAGACCACTGGGGGCCACCACCATGCTGCCCACCCATGGCATGCGGGGGTATGTCCACATCAATGCACCCAGGAGGCTGCTTATTTAGGTTGCGCATCTCCTGCCCGTCAGGTCCCCGTCGACGAGACTGCCGTCGCTGCCCACTGGAAAACAGAAATAACCAACTGAGAGTGTGAAAGTACCAATGTTCTATGCTACTGCACCAACTGCACAAGTTACACTGTGACAATTTAAATATTTGCCTGGGACTTGCCAAGCCAAGAAAGATTTCACAAAATAAAATGGAGCATTCCTTCAGCTGATCAAGATATGCTCCTTCACAGAACCCATTGGTTCATCACCGTCTTCACCACTGTACCACCCCAATGCAAGTTCATACAGCCTGGTCTCCCAACAATTTCTTTCTTTCTGCTTTCCCAATCAAAATGCTGTATGCATATCTTATTTCTCCCAACCATGCTACATGTCCTGACTTCTTGTCATTCATTAAACTACCCAAACAATGTTGCATGAAGACTATGAATTGTGAAGTGCTGTATGTAATTCATCCATTCTCCTGTTAGTCAACTACTCATTCTCATGTCCAAATATTCGGAGTAAAATGTGATTTGAGATCACAGAGCACGTGCACACACTAACCTGTTATTGCGGAAGAATCCTTCAGGGAACCATGTGATGCCTTGTGCACGTTTCCGGTGGGCAGCTACCAGCACTCCGATCAGCAGTCCAGCCAAGAGAACCAGCACAACTCCAATGAACACGTACTTCACATTTGTGGTGGCCTCAGCCGGCTCTGACGGTCCAGTCACACCTCTCACTTGATGTATGGGGAACGAGGACACCAGGGAGTGTCTAGCTGCTGTCGCTGCAATGTAGTCAGCCGCCTGAAACATTCGCCATGTGATTATCATCACTTCAGTTACAGCATGCTCAAAAGTCTTTATCCACCCGATTTTGTGACTGTAACTTTCATCAGAGATTTCCAATCTGTTCCCAGTATGGATAAAGCATGTAAAGTAATGTGCTCAGTTTATCAGTTCTCAAATGGGACCTTATGGAGAAACAATCAGATAAGTATACAAATGGCATGCTTGTAGGTCTTTGTGCACTTTGTTCTTAATGAAAATGTTTCTCTCTCTCTCGCACACACACTTCCATTTACCCCCTTTCTTGCATCATAATCTCTCTCTCATGATATTGCAAGCATATAACCTCTCCACTGAAGCAGTGTATGGCACCATATCAAACACATCCCATGCTCTCTGAACCATGGTAACCATTATCTGTGCTCGTCACCATGTTCACAGAATTACGCACTGCTCTCCCAAGTCATGAAAACCAAAAAATACAATTACTGCAAACAACAAAAAAATGGAACACTCAAAGAATACTGTAACATGTACAGTTGTTGCTATGCAACGATTGTAAGAAGAAACATGCATTGCTTGGTAACGGACAGTAAACAAGTCAACAACAACCAGGCTACTGCTAAGCAACTACTCAGTAAATGGGTTCCAGCGACAATGGACGAGGTATTGTAGGACTATAAAAATATAAACAGCATTTCCTATGTGGTTTGTGCCTAACTGTTATAAGCAGGGCCAGCTGAGTTCCGAAGTTGAGGTTATCAGCTGAGAAGTCAGCCCATGAAGAATACAGTTAGCTGCAAGACTGTGGCTGTGAAAAGACGACTTTGTGTGATATTTGGAATGTGTAATTCAGTGAGACTGTTACAGTTCCTATGTTAAATCTGTTGCAAGGAAATGGCTAGTGGAGGCTGTAACAGACTAAGGACACTAGTCTGCATCTCGCTGTGATCTGTAAAGCGTACTTTCAAGTGGTGTATACAAGGTGCTATCAGAAAGTTCCTGGACCGTTATTCTTGTCCTTGCCTCGGTGAAAGAAGCTGACAGGGGAGGCCAAGGTTACACTTCCCCAAGTATTGCATCAGTCTGCCATGTGACACAATGCTGTGAACACACACTGCTTTTTTTGACATTGTTTCATTTTGTTTGTGATGGATGGCAAAATTGAGCAATGTGTCTACATTAAGTTTTGCATGAAGCTCGGTAAATTCACTACCAAAATCCCTGAAATACTTCATAGGCTTTTGGAGAACATTCTTCAAGACAAACAGCAGATTTTGAATGGCATTCATGTTTCAAGGCCAGCTGAGTGTCAGCTAAAGATGATGAAAGTTCAAGGCAACCAACCACCAGCAAAAAGACAGAAAATGTTGAAAAAACTCGAGATCTCATCCATAAAGACCATCACCAAACAATTCATAAGCTCACAGACACCGTTAGGATCAGTTATGGAGTTTGCCAGGACATCTTAACAGAAAATTTGAACGTGTGTCGCACCGCCTCATAATTTGTTCCCAGACTCTTGACAAATGATCAAAAGCAGTGACACATAAATGTGTGTCTTGAGCTATGAGAGAAGGCTAGTGAGGACCCAACTTTTATCTCTAGGATCATAACGGGTGATGAAAGTAGGATTTATGGTTATGATCCAGAAAAAAAGCAACTGTAGCAGTGGAAGAGTCCACAAACACTAAGAGCAAAAAAGGTGCAGCTGGTCTGAATTCAAGAAAGAGCATGCTCATTCTGGTTTTTTTTTTTTTTTTGATGTGAAGAGGATTGTTCACCAATTGTGTGATGAAAGACTTCCATGGTTTTCCATAAAGCAGCACTTGTCTGACTCCCCCTGATCCAGATCTGAGCATAACCTGGCTGAGACAACAGTCATTCCCAGCAGTCGTGACAAGTAACAACACTCCTATTGCGTTCACAGATACAACAGTGACTGACCAGTGCCATGGTCACAACCCCGACACACTAAAACAGCAATGCCCACACATACAAAGTTACTGACACAATGGTAGGGGCCTCTGTGATAAACATTTGAAAGACAAACAAACTTCTCCGGCTCTGTTACGGTCACCTGCATATAACACACACATCCTTAGTTTCACCAGCCACAGTGGTGTATCTTACCTCATTAGCCGTTGGGAAGCATACTGCTCCCTCGGTAACAGTGCATTTTCGGTTGTCCAGTTCCAGATATGCTATCACTCCAGATGGACCCACGAAAGAGTCATGACCACCCGGCACAGATGGTTTCCATGGGTAGATCATGTCACTGCCTTGTTCATCCTTCTTCACACGGAGAGTAGTTCGCAGCTGGTGTCCAACCTACACGAATCACAAGCTTTGATGTAGTCCAGTGTAGCAGCAGCCATTACTGAACACAACAGTAAACTTCTGAAGCCTGGATGATACAAATATTTAAAAATTTGGTTTTGAGCTCACAGGAAAACACCCTGAATGTTCATTACAAAGATTATCAATTACTGCCGTATAGGGGAAATCGCTGCTGTTAACCGAATCCTACAAAACAGACAAATATAATCTGTGGGTGAAGTCCAACATTTTTCGATGTCAAGGCAGACAGCACCACCTTACTTTGAAGTGTTAATCCATACTTACCTCGCGGAGAAAGGCGACTAGTTTCTCTCGGAATGTCTGCATGCTCATCAGCACCACTACGGAAATCATGCCCTCTGCAACCTTGGGCTGCTGTAGTTCACAGTCCAAGCCGTCCCAGTTGCACTCCTCATTGTTGCAGCCATAATCGCAGTGGCCATTGGCATAGTGCTTCTGGCAGTATGCATCGTAGATCGGACTGCAGCAACAAGATAACAATTGCCTAAACACTGTGAACGGCTACCACACAATAATACATGTACATTTAGAAATTTCTATTGTGCCAGACGCCAGTGGGTAGCACAAAGAATAAAAATAGCACCAAATACAGCTATGGGCCACTCACCTCAAAGGACTGGGCTCTGTTAGCAAGAGTGGCTGCAAGGTACGCAACACAGAAAACACTAGCAGATGGCATTAACAAGTTTGCTGTCAAAAAGCAGCAAACTGCTTAATATGATAATCTGGTCATCTTGATGTACTTACTCCCTTTTCTACACTCAAAAATTCTTTTGTGCTTTAGCACCATATCCACGACAACTACATTGCAAAATTAACTGTGTAAGTACCACATGTTATGTGCAGTATGGCCACCTGATGATGATCGAAAAATAACATCTGAGCCAGTTATAGGACCTTCAAACTGAATAATAAAACAGTGACATCATGTTTCACCTGTGACTTGCTTCTTTTGCAGTTCTGGTTCACATCCCATATGAACACACTGAAGATTATAATCTTCAGTGTGTTCATATGGGATGTGAACCAGAACTAATAATTATTAGTACTATCATCCTTTAAAGTAAGCATCCCTGTCCACACACTATCTCTCCCTTCCCTACATGTGAAGTAAGCAATGACACTGTAGGACATGGAAGTTCTGTGAGGTTTCCAGTGTTTTAATTTGGTCAAATACAATTAGAAATCAATACTGGATGTGCTAAGAAAAACATACGTAACAATGCATTTCATACGTTTCAGCACACAGGAGGAGGCCCAAGGTTATTCTTACTTTCTAGAATGTAAACATGAAACATTCTGACATGTGCTTTAATACTTCACAGTTTTCAAATTCATAAAAGTGCAATTTCTTTCACAAATAACTTGAAAATCCACTATGCTATCATGTCTGCATGCTACAAGAATGTCTGAAAAGGAAAAAAATGACAATGCTTTTGATACTAACAGATGTGGTTCATTCTGTTTATGAATTCAATTAATGGCACTGTCAGTGGGCCAAGCTACATGTCACAAGCCAAGAACATATGTGATGTCAACAATGCAACCTCACAAATGTGTTCCCCAATGTCCGCTTCTTAAACATCAAGTAAAAACTCATGTTGAACTGCAGACTGCAGTTTGTGCTCACTGTGTGAAAAGGAAGGCTATTAAAGAAGGCCGGAACTGAGACTAACCAACTGTTGACCAACCAGACTTACTTGCATGGGCTGAGGCTCTTCTCACAATCACGACCGTCAAACAAGCACTGTGGGTTGTTGCACACCATGTCACACTTCCCGTTCATGAACACCTCCCAGCAGTTGATGGGAGCCGTACAGTTGCGCCAAGGGTTGATACCCAGGGAGCAGTCATTTCCATCAAAATTGCATGCGTATGTATAGCATTCCTCGTCGCACTGCAAGTTGCCAGCCTTATCTCTGCAACCATTGGCAATGCACTTTGCTCGCTGCTCCTCCAGGTCTGAATCAATTGCAGCGATAGTGTTGGTGGGGATGCGGTTTGGCTTAGGCATGGCATGGCCCCACCCTGCACGGAAGATAGGGTTGTAGATGTCACAATTCTTTCCACCCCAAAAGTCAGGGCAGTGACACCCATAATCTCCTAATCGATCCTGGCACAGTGCCCCACCCTTGCACGGATTACTGGCACACTCGTTGCTGGCGTCCAGTTCACAGAACTTTCCTGTCGTGCCAGAAGGACAGTTGCACCGATAACCACCTCCATCCACAAGCACGCACACACCACCATATTGGCAGGGATTGGAGTCGCAGTCTGAACCAGAAAACTCACAGTTTGTGCCATAGAAGCCCTCACGGCACACGCAGGAGTGTCCCGCCTCATATGCATTGCAGATACCTCCATTCTGGCAAGGAGAGCTCTCACAGAAGTTTACTTTCATCTCACAGTGATGCCCCATGTAGCCAGGCTTGCAGTTACAAACGTAGTTGTTTACAAGTTGAACGCAGTCTTGTGTGCCCTGTGATGAACATGGGTTTGAAAGACACTCATTGATGTCTCCCTCACAGCGAGGGCCCACAAAACCTGGTGGGCAGCGGCACTCAAACCCCCCAACACGGTCCACGCACGTTCCATTGTTGTGACATGCCCCAGGCACACAGTCATCCACGTTGATGTCACAGATGATGCCCAGTGCACCTGCACAGCCAGAAATAAAGTGAAAACAACACAGAAAATAAGATGGCAAATTTACAACACGTACTACTACATGCATACATAAATACGTTAAGGAATGATGATGCCATGGTGTCAGTGCGAAAAAAATACAACAGAATTATATTTGGCTACTGTTAGAGCTGATAAAATGAGCATGAAATAAGTGTTTAACACTAGGAACTGTGGGAGATAAAGCTAATTAATATAAACAGAAAAACAGAGACTGCAGAATCCAGAAATGTATGTGGCATGACTGTGCATCACACGTACAGCCACACACACTGAGTGCTATATCACGGTGCAAGAGAAACAAATAAAACAGACATCAAGGGTCCCAAACAATTTTCATGATTTAAGGACCTTCTTATCTTCAGGTATTTTGGCTTACATTCCATTCTTAAGGAAACATACGTGGGGCAATCCAAAAGTTTCCGAAATTTGAATTTTGCGCGTGAACAGTTAAGAGTACATCAAAATACCGCTAGGTGTCTCCTCACACATCCTTCTTGAATCAGTGTGGCAAGCGGCATCGAGTTAAGTGGTTGGGTTGATTGTTGGTGAACGTATTTCCATTGTTGTGTTTCCGTGAGTTTGCGGTTTTGCGATGGCTGACCTGAGAGAGCGGCGTGTCTGTATAAAGTTTTGTTTCAAACTTGGTAAAACTGCTGCAGAAACGCATCAAATGTTGAAGCAAACTTTTTGTGAAAACAGTTTAGGCCAGACACAAACTTACAACTGTTATACGCGTTTTAAAAATGGCCGAATATTGACTGATGACGACGATCGTTCGGGACAGCCGTCAACGGGCAAAACATCAGAAAATGTCACGAAAGTTAGGGATCTGATTCTGCAAGATCGTAGACAGACCACCCAATAACTCTGTAACACCCTGGGACTAAGTTATGGTACATGTCAACGAATTTTGACAGAGGAACTGAACATGAGGAGGATTGCGGCAAAGTTTGTGCCACGACTGCTGCAAAATGAACAGAAGCAGCATCGCTTGGAAGTCTGCGGGGAACTTCAGCATCAGCTTCAAGAGGATCCGAACTTTCTTTTGAAGGTTGTCACTGATGACGAAAGTTGGGTTTATGGCTACGGCCCTGAAAGCAAGCAGCAATCGTCACAATAGAAGAGCCCTTCTTCACCTCGGCCAAAAAAAGCTCGACAAGTCAGGAGCAACATTAAGTCCATGTTGATCTTTTTTTTTATAATGACAGGACTGTTCATAAGGAGTTCATCCCTCCTGGTCAGACAGTTAATAAAGAGTTCTGCTGCGATGTTCTAAGGCGTCTGAAGGAGAACATGAGGAGAAAACGTCCAGAGAAGTGGAGCACAAACGACTGGGTACTCCACCATGACAACGCACAACTGCATACGGCTTACATTGTGCAGGAATTTTTGGCTAAAAACAAGATGGCAGTTGTTCCCCACCCACCGTACTCGCCAGACTTAGCTCCATGTGACTTCTTTCTCTTCCCCAAGATGAAAATCAAGATGAGGGGGTGAATTGGATATCCCTCTTCTAAGAATTCCAATTGAGTGTGTTAGTGTAGCCAGCTCAGGGCAATATGATATTATAAACACATTACACATCACGTCTCTGCGCATAGAACGAATAAACAGNCGGTGTATGCGCTCCCAAGGGGACTACTTTGAAGGTGATGGCGCAGAATAAGATCTAGGTAAGATGTAATAGTTTTTATTAATATATTTTGGGAACTTTTGGATTGCACCACGTATTAACCTTACTGAGATTGCAATGCTGTTTCGCTCTCGTCCTTCCTGAACCATATGACTAACATCCTGAAGCTTACAAAACTGGAGGCCACCACAACCACACACATCTTCAGTTTCTACCNAATACCTGACGAAACATACACGTCAAACCACGCCAACGGGTTAATATAAAAAACCTGTGAGGCAAAGTACACTAGTACCACTTAATACAGGGTCCTGAAGTAATGTAATAGGAACGTTTTGTAGAATGCAAAGCATGTGCCCATGAGAGAATTTGCATTTACCTTCTAGTTTTGCACTAACAACTGGCAGCCATTTTCAGCTGCAGTCACACCTATACAACACATATTAAACAGTAACAGAGCAACTGCACAGTAATGCTAGCTGGCAGTATCTTTCCTGTCTGTTTACTGCTTAAGAAATTTACCTGTTCTTCTCTCAGTCTGGGAAGCTGAACTCAGCTCTCCCAGGACTCTGCAGAATCTGTACTCACACAGCCCTGGGGTCAACTCAACCTCTTTAACATAAATGAGTACCAGGAATTTTCCTGGGGGTAAAGGGGTGCTGGCCAGTGCTTAAGGCTGACTACTTCACCACCACCTGCATGCCAAATGTCTAGAAATATGTGGCAGCCTCGATGACTCAAAACCCTATGGGCTTCCACGGCCTGTTACATGGATAGCTTTACATTTAACTTTTACCTTTTTTACCAACTAACAACAATCTGCAACATGCCATATTTGCACAATTATAAGTTACCATCTTTTCCTCATTTTAATGCTTCTAAAATTATTGTGTGTCTTTTAAGTGGTTCTTAAGGAAAAACAATATGTTGCTAATCTATCTAGATCCAGCAGGGGTAAACAGTTCACTGTTATAACCAAGAGATGCTGCTTCTGCTTCAATTAAATGATACATCAATGCAAACTCGGCTTGAATCAGTGTCACCAACTGGAGCACCACATCTGTTCTGTGCCATTATCAGAGCCTCTCCTCAATGCCACAATTAAATGAACGCCTTATATGCAGCATATGCAACCACATTTCACAATGCTAAAACTGGCAGTTACACATACACACAAGGAACAATAACCCCAACTTTAAATGACTCAAAGTTATGTAACACTTGCTAGACCAACAAAATCATACTGCATGAAACCATGAAACAAAGGAAAAAAGATTAGTATTACCTGAAAGGTTTACTGACAGCAGACTTTTCAACCAACACTGACAAAACTGCATACACGGTGTGTCCAGGATCCGTTAGGACTCATTTTTTAACATTCTTCCCTACGATGCCATCTGTTGGTGGGTTGTGGCATTACGATTTTTGAAGTTTCAGCTGTAACTGTCTATAATTTCAAAGCACAAGCATCGCTGCATCATGTGTTCTGATCTTGAATGTAACAGTACTGTTCTGATGCTCGTTGGAAAATGGCGGTTGAACTGAGAGCCAACATCAAATTTTGTTTGAAGTTAGGCAAAACAGCCGGAGAAGCGTACAAAATGATGAAAAGTGTGGACGGTAGTAACTGTTTGAGTCGCTTGGACATTTTTCAGTGGTTTGCTGTATTTCGTGACGGCAGCGAGGACACTGAAGACACTCGACATGCATCAAAGCTGAGAACAAGTCGCACTGACGAAAATGTGAAAAATGTGACTGAAATCCTTGCATCAGACAGATGTGTTTCTGCAAGACTCATCGAAGAGCTTTTGGGAATACCAAAAAGTACTGTGCATCAAATTTTGACCGAGAATTTGGGCAAACGGAAGGTCTGTGCGTGGTTTGTACCGCACGTGCTGTCAGGCGATGAACACCATGCCAGAGTGGAACACTGCAAAGACACGTTACAGTCGGCACAAAGTGATACAAAATTTACAAAATTAATTGTTACTGGTGACGAGACATGGTGTTTTCAATACGAGCCTCTCACTAAACAGCCAAGGGCAGCGTGGTTCAGCCCAAAGAAGCCGAAACCAAAGAAAGCACGCATGCAAAAGGGTCGAGTAAAGACACTGCTAACCATTTTCTTCGATTCCAAAGGAATCATTCATAAGGAATTTCTGCCAAAAAGTCAAACATTGAATTCTGATTATTATCTCGCAGTCCTCAATCGTTTGTGGGTGAAAATTCTTCGAATTCGACCTGAATACCGAGAGGAAAGTTCCTGGTCGTTCCTCCACGACAATGCCCCACCCCATAAATAAAAGATTGTGCGCGATTTTTTGGCCAGAAAAGGGATCACAGTCCTTGATCATCCTCTGTATTCACCAGATTTCGCTCCAGCAGATTTCTGGTTGTTCCCAAGAGTTAAGTTGGCGATGAAAGGAGACCGTCATGACACCATCCAGGACATCCAAAGGGAATGTACCACAGTTTTAAATGTGATTCCACAAAAGGAGTACAGTGACTGTTTACGAAAACCTTTCAATCGATTCCAGCTATGTACTGATTCAGGAGACTATTTTGAATAAAAGGAGTGAATTTTGAAAACAATTCATGTCTTGTATTTTTAATGAACACAGTCCTAACAGAACCTGGACACACTGTGTATATCAGCAATAACAGGAGTTATATAACACTAGTGAAGGAATTGGACATATCAGCTCAGACAGGACTTCTGGATATCAACTGACAATGAGATTACCTGGTGGACAGGAGCAGCTGAAGTTGCTCACAAGGTCATGGCAGGTGGCCCCATTTTGGCATGGGTTGGGCTGGCAGTCATCCACATTCAGCTCACAGTTTTGTCCCTGGAAGCCCTTGGTGCAGTGGCAGAAATATGAGCCAATCAGGTCCTTGCACGTGGCACCATTCTGGCATGGTGCAGACTCACACTCATTGATCTCATCCTGGCAGTAGCTTCCAGTGTAGCCATCTTGACAGTGACAGCGATGGCTGTTGCCTATGTCCTCACATGTTCCATTGTTGCACAGGTCCTCCTTCGTCACACCTGTACAGAACTGAACTGTCAGTCATGTCCTTCACTGCAGAATGCAAGTGCCAATATCACTGTTCACAAGACACTGACCTTTGCGTATAGCTGCATCACTGCAGGAAACCATCTCCACATCGCACACCTTGCCTGTCCAACCAGGCCCACACACGCACATGTATGTGTTCTCTGTCTGCTTGCATGTTGCCTGGTTCATGCATGGCTCTGTGCTGCACCAATCCACATATGAGTCGCATCGCTTTCCTGTGTAGCCATATGGACAGTGGCATGTGTAGTATTTGATCTGGTCATGACATGTGGCTCCATTCAGGCATGGGTGGCTGTCACATTCATTGATGCGGTACTGACAGTTGGAGCCCGTGTACCTGCAACATGCAACATTTAGACCCAAGGCAGCAACAAGCACAATGCTGTCTAGACATGCCGAATCTAACTCACCCTGGCTGACAGATGCAGGTGTAATTGTTGATGCCATCAACACACTTCCCCCCATTCATACAGCTGCTGTCTGTACAGTCCTCATCATTAGTCTGACAGTTGATGCCTGAGAAACCCAATGGGCACGTGCAAGTATAAGAGTTGACATATTGGTTGCAGGTGGCACCATTGTGACATGGAGCCGAAATACATTCATCCACGTCTATCTCACAATGCTTGCCACCAAAGCCATCCACACAAAGGCATGTGTAATCACCAATCCCATCCAGGCATGTTCCACCATTCTGACACGGAACTGGAACAAAATGTCATTACTGTTTATGTGATGTGATGATAATGCTCAATCCAGTATATAAAAAAGGATTCGTCCTCCTGCAATACTGTCCCTTGAAGCTTATAACGTTAACTGTCCATGCACACAGCCCAGTACTCACAAGAAGCACAGTCGTCAGTGTTGATGACACAGTCCCGACCCTCATAGCCCTTTGCGCACACACAGTGGTAAGAGCCATTTGTGTTGCGACATGTGGCACCATTACGACATGGCGAGGACACGACACACTCATCCACGTCCTCGTCACAAAGGCGACCTGTGTAGCCCAGACCACAGGTGCAGGCGAAGTCAAGAAAGTTGCTGGATGGAGAACAGCGGGCTCCATGGTGACACCTGTCACAAGGGAGAAGCATGTTACAACACCTGTTTCCTCTTCATATACAAGCAATGTTTACTTCTAATTCAATATCAGCTCTTAGATGTCCTTTGACATGCAGCTTTACATTTTTAACTGAGGCAAAAATTAAATTATAAAGCAGTTGCTCACCTATTCGGAGAGCATGGATCCAATTTGTCTCGACAGTCTCGCCCGGTATGGGGCAACTCACACACGCACTTGTACGCGTTAACAAGATCAATGCAGGATCCCCCATTTTTACAAGGATTTATGGCACAGTCATCCACATTGGTCTCACAGTTTGCACCCATGTAGCCAGGAAGACACTCACAAGAATAGGCATTCAGGTGGTCGTTGCACATGCCGCCATGCTGGCAGGGGTTAGAGCCACACTCATCGATGTCCTGTTCACACTGCTTACCTACAAAGAACACAAAGTGTGATGACATGTCACACACAGGCAGCAGAGCTGCCGTTAAACAGCTCTCTGCATACTGAACTCACCGCCATAGCCAGGGAGACAACGGCAGATGAACTGGTTCACACCATCCTCACATGTTCCTCCATTCTTGCAGGGATTACTAGCACATTCGTCCACATCACTGAGGCAGCGAGCATCGTAGTATCCACGTGGACACTCACACTTGAAGCCATCCACAAGATCCATACAAACTCCACCATTTGCACATGGATTGCTGGCACATTCATTGATGTTGGTTTCACAGTGTTGGCCGGTGAACCCAGGGATACAATCGCATGAATACCTGTGCAGCACATACACAAACAGATCATGGAAACTCAGCATTTTGAAGTATGGTCTATCTACAGAAACACATAGTGAGACAAACCTCTGTTTGACAGCAATTCAGTATATATAATACGCACACACAACTGCCTCATATAAGAAAGTTCAGGCCTCATGCAATTTTGAAGTTTAGCATACTTACTGTATTTCTACTAAAAATTACAATTTTTTGGAACATATGACAGAAGACACTATCACAGTTTACCAGAATTTTATGAATTGCCACCAAAGTGACTACCAGCATATTGTCACGTAATAGAGTGGATACACACAGGGTTTTGATTGCTAACTGGATTTATTGGAAACAGATCATAACTACAAGTAACTACAAGGCTATTAATAATTCACACTCTCTCTCTGCACCTCACTAAAGCGTGCACTAAGTGTTCTAAGTCTGCTGTGTCTTTGATATCAGTTGCCTGGTAGCAGCTTCCAACAGCAGACATTCCCCTTCCTTCCCAAACTACCTATCCCTGGCCTCAGCTAGCAGCTTCTCACAGCAACAGCTCATAAGGACTTAACCATTGCAGCCCTCTCCATCTCACTCACTCACTCACTCACCAACCAACTTACTCCACTGCACTGAACTTGGTCGGTCGAGTGATACAGCCTCAGAGCGGACCACACAGAAAACAGTGCTTCCAACAGTACTTGCCACTGTCTCGTCTGTTTTACGATCATTGCCTAGCAACAGGTCTGTATGCCACAATATTAACTATTCTAGCAGGGCTGATCTAGCCATTTCCTTCTTCATATATGAACCAATGACAAATTCCAAATGCTGCAATGCACATTTGAAATGGAAAAAATGAAAGCGTTCTGAAACATGGAAGATCAGTAGTATACAGCTTGTGATTTGAACATTCATGACTCTGATGACACCGTCAAGACACACTCCTTCTGCCCCATGCTGTCATCATACAGTTTCATGTACAGCCAAACCCATCCATCATACTTTCTGGTAACTATAGGAACCTAGATGACATGTCATTTTATTTTGGGAATCCAGACTCTAGGGCCCATGTTGCAGCCAATGGGAAGTATATCTTGTGCAGTGAGAAAGCAGGATCATCAGCAAGGGTCTATGATGCTGCAGCATTGCTGGATCCCCTATGCGCTCAGTACCAGACCAATGCTCGCTCGCTCGATCACTCACCTGTTGATGCCATCGACACATTTAGCACCATTGCGACACGGATTGCTGTAGCACTCATTGATGTTGATCTCACAGTTAGGCCCTGTGGTGCCCGACTTGCAACGGCACTGGTAGCCATTAATGAGGTCCTCACAATGTCCACCAAACTGGCAGGGATCACTCTCACATTCATTGACCTGTGTCTGGCACAGGTAGCCAGTAAAACCCGGGTGACAGTTGCAAGTGAACGAGTTCTCTCCATCGATACACTCCCCCCGATGACACGGGGAGCTCTGGCAGTCATTTATGTTTGTTTCACAGTTGGTACCTGAACACATGCAACAATATATATATAAGCACAACTACAATGACAAGTACAAGTTCTATGTTCTGGGATAGCACTGTGCACTCCAGTGAAAGTGAACCTGGCTCTGCTTGCTGCCAGCTTCATGCTTGAGTTTCATTTGGCTCACTCTTGATCCCTGAAAATGATGGCAATTATTTTTCTCCAAAATGCTCTTCACTTTCACCTGACTACCAGAAAACAGAACTCTTCATAGACACTGCTGCAAGACCATCAGACCCAGCACTTCAAACTGTGTTTACAATGAAACATTACTGAGGCCACGCAGTCTAGCCCACTTTCTAGAATTAGCATGCCCATACCCATCCAGTTCAAATGTGGAACTCAGATACACTCAGTACCAGATGTCACACACAACCTCATTCTTTTTTCCAGTAAAGAAAAGGCATTTGTGAATACTGTCTGCAAGTCAAATGTCTAGAAAATGTGGGAACCTCAAAGTCTCACAACCCTATGGGTCTCCAAGGCCTGTTACAGGGATAGTTTTACCCTTATCTAGAAATAAGCAAAAATGTGGTAATTTTATCAGTTTATACTAGTCTGAAGAAAATCAGCAAGGACCTTACAAGAGAAGCTACATACACAGTGTGTACCACTTACCTGTGAAGCCTGGTGGACACTCGCATGTGTAGACAGCAATGGAGTCATGACAGATGCCACCATTTCGACACGGGTTGCTCTCACAGTCATCGATGTTAATCTGACAGCGGTTACCAGTGAAACCAATTGCACAGGCACAGCGAAATGTGTTGATCAGATCATTGCATATACCCCCATTCAGACATGGATTCAGCTGGCACTCATCAATGTCGATCTCACACTGCGTACCCGTGAAGCCTGGAACAGATCAAGCGTCTACAGAACTTGCTAACAATGGACAGGAGCAGCTGTTATGACCAGCTCGCACTTAACCACTGCAAGTGAACACAAGGACAGCATTCATCACACATCCTTTATACATACATGCTGGTACCTGATCTGGCAGTCAAGAAATTATCTGGCTGCTATGGAAGTCAAAGGTTCATTACTCAATTTGTAACAGCATGCCACCAGATAGTAACTTGAGCCAGCTGAACCCAACCCACACCTCTACATCTCCTTTCCTTAGAATTCATCTCAATGACAATCCTCCCCTCTGTGCCCAGGTCCCCCATGTGATCTTTCTCTTCAGGTTTTCTGGCATAAATTTTTTAAGCATCTTCCATCTCTCAAATTCAAGTTATTTAACTACATGTTTACTTTACACATACTGTGAAATGTAGTACAATGAACCCCTGGAACTAACATTCTGGGCTCCTGTCACCTCAGAATATCACTGACTTTGGTATAGATGGTAACCACTTCTTTCAAAGATGGTTAAAGACCAGTGGCAATCTCCTGTCAACACTGAAATGAACCTTTGGGTTCCAGTTGTGGTAATTTCTAGAGTAGTTCAAGTGATTATTAACTTCTCATGAGGGCCACTGACTGAACGCGTCGGTGTAGCAGTAACGCTCTTGTTCGAATCTCGGGCGAAACACCGAACTAACTGTAGTGAATGGGGGGTGGGGGTACATCGTGGGTTTCCTCAGTCCTCCGGGAAAATACAGAAATAATACCTTGATCAGACCACGGCCGTTCCTTTTCAAATACTTCCAAATTCATCAATTACTCTCATTCGACGCTACATGGCCTCGCTACTGCCAGCGTCGCTAAATAAACAACATGGAGATGTTGGACGAGCCATTTCAAAACGCTCTATTTATTCCAATTGAAAAATGTCAACGTCTTTTTCCGAACATTTCGAAAATCTCCTAAGTCACGATCTACTGATTTTGTCACGTATTTTTTTTTGCGTTCCTTTCTTTTTAAGCTCGCAGAGAATGCCTGTCTAGTTTTTCAGAACGCTGAGCCCCTCAGACGTCAAGATGGCTCCAATCTCGAGCGGGCCGCATTCCTGCCGCGTGGCCTTGCCAGCCTACACCGGCCAGAGTTGCCACATCGTCCATGTGGCAGACTGAATATCATCATCCGAGAACTTTAAACATTATTGGCCGGCACAAAGGGTAAATGCCGTTGCAACGGCCATCTCGAGAGGTCGGGAAATGCCCGGGATTCCCGAACCACTGGGCGAATTATAATAGTCTTCATGAAGCCGCGACAGGAACAATGAGTGCGGCAAACACAAACTTCCGGAGACCTGAAAGTTTCCATATCCGAGCAAGTACTAACTCATCTCGGGGCGTCAACTTGCGAAGTAGTCACTCTGCTCCAGCGTTGAAATCCCTGCGGCATGAGCGCGTCCGGCTGACGTCATGCTAGGGTCAGGGGTCCTCGTGAGGAGCAGGAATGCATCAGTCCGCCCAGACACAGGTTACACGAGGCGCACATTCGCTCGTCACCGTTCGTCCTTACAATCCATGTCCCTAACAGGCCTCATTCCTGCGTTCCAAAAAAGAAGCTGCGAAAATATGGCACTTGGTGCAGTCACATTTCTGTCCGGCGTGAAACAATTCGAGCACCACCGAAAAAAAAAATTGTATGGAAATATAATACTGAAACACATTCCAAGCGCAGTTAAAACTGGTCTACGATAACGGACACTACATCAAGGTTTACATGTACTTCTGCGGGCATCTAAATATTCATCGCCGCGAAAAATGTTTCCAGCAGAATTTCGGGCGTTTCTCTAGGCCCTGAGGTTTTCGAAACATTTAAACAAAACGAGGGCGAACGTGCCGAACTCGCACACTTCCCGCATTTTGCAAACTTCTGTTGTCCTCCGTTGTGGAGCCTCCGAACCGCCACGTTTGGCAAGTCTGCATAACTGGGCTACCCGTTTCATTTCTGCATGGAGGATCGCTGTCTAAATTACGAGGTGCACGACCGGGGATCGGGGTTTTGTGTGGGGTCCACACCGCTGCAAAACGGTCGGAGCGCGAAGCTGACACAAATCGGTGCGTACTGCTCTACAGTTTTGGCGTACGCGCCTGCTTGCTGTCGAGATATACATCAAGTTCGGCAAGAAACACAACTGTGTATCATTTCAAAATATGAAAAGATGGGATTAAAAATTGTTTTACGTATAGAAACAAAATTATAGCACTGAAAGCAACGCGTACAACGCACAATACCCAACGACAGCGCTACACTTCTGAACGCGCACACCTGACATTTCCACCGCAGAGGTGCGAGGTTAAATAAAACACAATTTAATCACATTTGATACCACTGTTTTCAAAATGCGCCATGGCCGGCACCCGGTACAGTACCGGAGAGCAGCCGCCCTGGCTCCACTGCAGCCCTAGTTACAATCATCCATCGCTTCAGCAGTGGAAGCTGCGTCAATGAAGCACAGCAGGGTGAGGAATGAAGAACCCGTGGAGCTTCATCTCCATCGCCCCCCCCCCAACGGGGTCAAAGAGAACGGCACGGAGCATTGTTTCCCAACATCGTGTAGCAGTGCCTCGCAGCGTGTGTCGCACGAAACACACTCCACCCTAGCATGGGGCTTGAACCCACGACCTCCTTTGTTTCAGCAGTCTGTACACCTGACTGCAGATACTCAGCCTGCTGTTGTGTCGGCGTGTTCACCACACTAATGAGACACGATGGACAACAGCGAATAGGGAGAGAAGTGGGTCTGTATTACGAGACGGCCAACCTGTTAAGTTGGCAGCATTTCTGCACAGCCGTATAAAGTTCTATTACTTGACACATGACCGACCGTCTGTACCTTGCCCACACGTCTATCTGTATTTTATCCACCTTCCTGCACTTCACCCTATGAGTGTAACCTCTCAATGTTGGCTGCGCAGAGAAATTACCATACTTTTGATAATCTACAAATGAAAACCTCTGCATCATTCACCCCTTGCACACTGGCCCCTGAAGTACCAAGGCACGAAGGTCCCCCCCCCCACTACTCCTGAGGCAGTAGGAAACCTCCCCCCACTATCCTACACATAAGCGCCATGGCAATGCCTGAGGACAATATATGCTGATGTCCTTTCCTTCTGAGCCGTGGCGAAGTAAATGCTAGGCCCAGGTGCAGCCTACAGGTTTCTTAATGATTTGGTAGCACACTTGCAAATTTCCTTTCGATCTTTGGCAACTCCTCCCAATTTCTGGCCAATGGTTCTTACAGCTGTCTCTGTAAGGAGCAGGGTCTTTTAATTTTTCAAACGATGTGCTACCTGTGATTATGTCACGACAGTCCCTCTAGAAACATGCGCACACACTGCAATATGGTGGAAAAATTCACAGTAGTTAATAAGCTCATGCAGAGCTCAAAAGGAAAGAAATTAAACATGTTAAAACTTCAAAAACGTTTTTTTGCTTGAGAAATAAAGGTGTTGATGAATGAATGTATAAGGGGTGGGCCTTCTTGGCCCTTGCACCGCAACCACAGTGCTCTATAGTGCCTTAAGGTGTTAGTGAACATTCGCTCAACAGTTTAGCATGTGCAAATTCAATGGTAGGGAAAAGCAATAGGCACAGGATTGTGGGGGGCGGGGCCTCCAGTGAAGAAAGCAAACAAGGTTCATGCAAAATAGACAACAAGTCTCAATATCCTTGTTCTGAAACGTTTCAAGAAATATCTCGCAATGATGGACATGGCTGGTTAGCAGGCCAACAACTAAGTATATAATAGCTGTATACTAATACATAAACTGGGAAATTTTAACATTGTTTTCTGTATGTCGGCCGCCATAGTTATGTTCATTCCTGAGAGCAACTTATGTGGCCAACATATATTTCTACATTAACACTGGTGCCTGACAAACTTAAAGCATAGCTAAAATTCAAACCATGTTGGCTAACTTCTGTTATCTCAAAACCTTAACACTTACGGAAAAAGTGCATCATCACACATAACATTAGTTTCATTTTGATATATAACTTTGTTCAAAATATTTGTCTCTGATAAATAATTGGTGAATTATGCTTGAAATTTGTGCAAATACATGCAGATCTTCATGCAAAGTATGCATTATCGTGGTCCAATTTTAACCAAAATCAGAATGTGTTGAACAAGTTTCAGTAAACTCTCCAATGCCAAATTTAATGCAAACTGTTCAGCAGTTCTCGAACTCTTACATGGTGAAGCTATTAAATATGAAGTGAGAAGCAAACTCACCGGGCATGCAGACGCAGCGGAAGGTGCCTGGGTCGTCGAGACAGGAGCCATCATTTTGGCATGGGTGTGACTCGCACTCATTCACGTTGGTCTCACAGCGTGGCCCTGTGAAGCCCTGCGTGCAGTTGCACGCAAAAGAGCCTGGTGTGTTCACACAGTCCCCATCATGCTCACATGGGGACCCCTGTTCACACTCATTGATGTCCTCACTGCAGTCCACTCCCTTGTAGCCACTGGCACATGAGCATGTGTAGGAGCCATTGATGGGGCTCGTGTCACAGATTGCATCAGCATGGCAGGGGTTTGATGTGCAGGCATCATCCAAATGGCACAGCAGCCCTGTAGCACATAGAGGATAACATAGAAACAGGCTGTGGTCAGCAGCCCCATGTAGTTTAATGCGAGGTGGTATCGGAAAGTTCCTATACTTTTATTGTTGTTAACTGCCTCCATGAATGAATATATGAGGGGAGAACAAGGTCACACTTCCGCAAGCCTACTGCATCAGTCTGCCACGTAACATCTTGCTCTTAACATGAACTGTTTTACACAAGTGCTTTTGACTTCATGTTTTGTTTTGTCTGCGATGGATGGCAAAACCGAGCAACGTGTCTGCATCAAGTTTTGCGTGAAGCTCAGTAAATCCACTACCGATACCCCTGAAATGCTTCGTGGGCCTTTCAAAGAATATTCTTTAAGCCGGAGAGCGGATTTTCAATGGTATTCACGTTTCAAAGCTGGTCGAGTGTCAACTAAAGGGGATGAACGTTCAGGGCGACCAAGCACCAGCAAAATGACAGAAAACGTTGAAAAATTTCGAGAACTCATCCACACAGACCGTCGCCAAACGATGGATAAACTCACAGACACCACTGCAATCAGTTATGGAGCTTGCCAGGAGATCTTAACTGAAAATTTGAACATGCAATGCAGTGTTCCTTCATCACAACTCGTGCGCCCACACATTCCTGATTATCACAGAATTTGTGACTAACAACAACATGGTTATCGTTCCCCATCCTCCTTACTCACCACACTTAGCTTGTGACTTCACTTTGTTTCCCAAATTGAAAATGAAACTGGAGGAACTGCATTATGAAACAGAGTTACTTCCAAAGGGAGTCACAAGCAGTACTCAACAGCATTAAGGAACAAGACTTCCCCAGTGCTTTCGAAAATTGGGGGGGGGGGGG